>NC_134457.1:35011379-35315397 GCF_047948215.1 Lycorma delicatula | reverse complement strand
TAGCCTCCGGTAACTACCGTTTAGATAATTCTTCAGAGGATGAATGAGTGTGATATGTATGAGTGTAAATGAAATGTAGTCTTGTACATTCTCAGTTCGACCATTCCTGAGATGTGTGGTTAATTGAAACCCAACCACCAAAGAACACCGGTATCCACGATCTAGTATTCAAATCCATGTAAAAATATCTGGCTTTACTAGGACTTGAACGCTGTAACTCTCGACTTCCAAATCAGTCTTAGGTCGACCTAAGACTGAACAAGACTACACTTCATGTACATTCGTTGATATTACTTTGAAGTAATTTCTTACGGTGGTTCCGGAGGTTAAACAGAAAAAGTAAATAAAAACAAATCACGACATTCCATTTAAATATTTTTAGAATGGTTCAAATATTTGATACTAATAATAATTTTTCTTTTTAGAGGGATGAGAACTCTCCTTGCTTCCACCTGTTTGTGTTTTTATTTCATTCTTTTTTAGTCAATTTTTTTTAAAATTGTTGTTGGAAAATATATAAATTCTTAATAACACAGTATGTTAGGAGAACAAAACTTACATCGCCGAGATGTATAATCATCAGAATATAGGTAATATAGACTAGTAATTATGTTAATCATATTGATAGTAAATTATTCAAAAAATTTTATATTTTTTTAATGTTTGCAGTTTTACAATACATGAAAATATACTTACCATATAAAGAATACCAAATTATAGTTTTTTTTTCTATTAAAAAACATGTAATTACTGTTTTTTATTTTTTTTCTCAGATTAAAAATAAATATACCTCATATATATATATATATGTTATATCTTTGTTAAAGCAAAAAGATCTCATTTTTACTTGTATTTAAACACGCATGACATCATTATGGGCAATTTATGTGCAATATTCTTGTTCTTGTAAACTCCTGTGAGAGTACTAACTGTTTTAGCAATATCGTGTAGTAATGCGCTGCATTTCACTGCACTAATTGTGGCAATAGCAAAATAACTTCAGCTGCGGTTAGTACAATGGTTACTAATGGAAATTCACTATAGAATACTATTCCTAGCTTTGTTTAGCAACAAACTGTGAGAGAGCACTTAAAACCTTTTACGTATTCTCTTTCTTTTTCCCCCTCTTATATAAAATATATTCTTGTCTCTCTCTCTATCTTTACTTTACTTTTTTTTTGTTAATCCACATTTTTCTCGTGTCATTGTTACACATGAGAGCCCTCATGTTTTCTTTTTTTTTCTCTAAAACTTTTGTTTGTACTAACAGAAAGGCTTTTACGTATTAAAATAACAGTAAAAAATATTTTAAAAAACTACGGCACGTAAAATATAACCTAATTATTATTAACGAGGAACCAATAAAAATTCTATAAATGTACAAAAAATTTGGTTTTTTAAACATAAAATTGATTAAAATTCTACGTGCATACATACAATTTATATTAAAATAAGTACCTACTGCGTATTTATTACAAGCTTAACTCACTCCTTCATACTGATGTATGTCATTTCAAACAAGAACCTTTTAGAATATTGTATAAAGGTTAATTTTTCTCTAAAATATGCATATATCTACTCTTCTATTGATATAAACATAATGTAAATAAAAAAAAGTATCCCAAGAAGAAGCGATTACTAATGATTTGGAATAACTATTTATAGTTCGGTTTAATTATAAAACAAAATAAGAAGCCGTTTACTGGTTGAACAAATTATTATAAAGTACAAATTGAAATAAGAATGTACTGTATCACGTATTTTAAAAAATAACAAATACATCAGATGCGCTGTTGTAAATCAGCTTTGTTTATTCTCTACACAGATTATTTTATTTTATTTTTTTATAAAATTTTAAATAATCCAGAGTTATTTTAAAAGGCAATTTATTTGAAGAAAACATATTTTCATTACGAGAAAGATCTATAACTTAGATTTCAAATTTTTTTAGTTAAAACTGTTTCAAATTTTATGCTATATTAGATACAACTTTGATAGAATGCAAAAATAATCGGTAAAATTACCGAAAATGTTTTTAATTGAAAAAGGGACCGATACCATTCCCTGGATATATTTTTTAAATTTTAATTTTCTTCCTTGAGATCATATTGTCCAGCGTAGAAGAATAAACTTAAATCACATCACCAGTTGTAAAATTACAGCCCAAAAAATAAGCCGCTAACAGACTAATTTTGAAATTGTTGAAATCTTATCTTTGTTATGGACATAATATACATCTATTTAAATGTTATTACTCACTCCCCATTAAAAAAACCCCCGCCGCGATATTATTAATAAGGACTTCCTTTTACAGTTACTAATAAATTTATTGATTTTTTAAAGCTAAGCTGAGTTTTCTCAGCTTTTTTTTAAAACTAAGATGATAGAGTTTTCTTTAAAAAAATGTTGGGCCTAATTTTTTTTTAAGACATAAATGGTAGTCATTTGTTTAAGTATTGAACAGTAATAATCTTTTATTTCAAATTTGTATTTACAATCAGTTACGTATCTTTCTTTGGACCTTGGTATAAAGGAAATCATACCATATAACTTCACATTATAAAGGGATCCCCATAGAGATTCCTCAAAGAATGTAGTAGTGCTATGAACTTTGGAGGGTAGAACATAAAAAGTAGATGTACTATAATAGAAAACAAATAACAAGAATCACAAAAATGGTAGATTAATGAAACACTTAGAAAATAAAAAAATAAACCAAAAATATTAAAGTTAAAAATTAATGTCAAAACAGAAACAGAGAGGAAGGGAATTTAATTTCACTGCAGAGTTACTTAGGTCCAGAACATGTAGCCGCTACGTCTTCTAACATTCTCACTGTTGTCCAGAAGGTTTACGGCTAAACGGTTAACGTGGTGATTTAGCTGAAGTTCATATTTCAAACTGAAACGCTGTTATTTCTTTCTTGACGCACTGTAGACAAAAATATTCGTGGATTTCATTGTTTTTAGCAAACTACAGCGCCTCAGCTACACACCTCGATAGTTTATTCTGAAACCGCTTTACGATTTTTTAACATTTGTCTTGCTTATCACGCTCCATCGCTGGACACAATAAGTCCATAATGGTTTCAAAATTGCCGAGTTTAAAAGCAGCTTACTTAACAAAGATAATTCAGACCTCCTGACCATGAACCAGTAAATCTTTTGAATGTTAAGTTAGTTTCTATTCTCCCTCATATGAACCTTCCACATTAAACGACGATCCAGATGAAGACCCAAGTACCTCACACTTTCAGTATGCAGGATAAAAATGCCGTCAAGGTAGACCATTTGGGAAGTCTCCTATCCTCATTGCAACTGTTACTCGTCTTAGCTTTGCTTAACCATTATTTTCTATGTACCGAACCACCTGCTGATTAGATTTAATTCGGATTGTAGATTAGTTGAAGCCAGAGTTAGGTTGTCATCAACAGATAGAATAACCGTGTCATCGGCAAAAGAAGCGATAGTAATAATTTGTTCCAACAAAAAATTCATCTTCCTTTTTTAAACAGATTACAAAATATCGTTTATTTTTTAGTATATTAACAACAACAAAAATTACTGCATAATACACAGTTTATTTTTCAAGGAAATGACTTTTCATATTAATTGCAAGAAGAGACTTCTTTCGGGATGCTCGTGACAAATAAATGGGAAAATTCATTAGAAAGAGGTGAATATAATTTTGGCGATGTAGCCTAATGGCGATGCAGTGAATTAATAAAATCATACTTAGCTCCTTAACCTTTACTATTTCTGTTTTATATTGTATATCTATAATTTAAGTATAAAGCCCGACATGAAGGTTTAAATTGTTTAGATGGTTTAAAACTAAATTTACGCTTTCTATACTGATTGAACTATGTCATTATATAATATCAGTCAATGAGCAATATTTCTATCCACTCGCATATGTGTCCTAAGGATTACGAGTTTGTAAAATAAGGTAACAGTAGTATAATTTCTTAGAGAAAATATTATTACTTTAGTATTGCTTAACCCTGAACGAAAGTATTAATAATCTATTACTTCAATGAAAATATTCTATCAAAACAAAATTTTACCTGATTTTAGAATTTCAAAATTTTTTGAGCCAAGTTATTTTTAATAATCTTCTGTAATATTAGACAACAAAGTCTCAATAGCTTTTCTATTGACAATTTTTTTTTATTGCTTTGTGTTACTACAATTAAGATATTATTTACTGGTAAGTAGAGTTTTAATAATCTTAAATAATTTATATATAATTTTTTTTCTTTCTTTAACAGCTTTGATAAATTATTCAGTGAAAGTAGCTTTATTTCACTTAAAATATAATTTTTATGTATTACCTTGTGTCACAGTATTTCTTATAGAACTGATGCATGTAAAGATCTGAGATTATTAATGGAAGAATTTCTTTAATAAACGATGGTTAAAGACGTTATTTGATGAAAATCCGTCATAACAAAAAAAAATGTTAACAAATTATTTTATTTGATTTTCACAAAAAAAATTTGGTTTCTTTTTTATGAAAATCAAATAACTTATTTTTTTTATTTTCTTACTGTGAAAAATCTTATAATTATTTTTGTTGTTTAGCCACTGTGTATAGTGAGTAGTCTATATAAATATCGCTTGTAGATCTGAAAATACCTCAGTTTTAGAGAGCTTTGCTTTTTGATAATCAACACTGTATTTACTGCATTTTTTAAATAAAAAATATTTATCTTGATTCCTGATTTTTGGTCTTCTTTTTTCTGTTAGTAAAATCTGAAATATTGTATAAGAATTAAAAAGATGATTAAAGATTTTATGTCGTGTAGTATAAGTTTTTTTAAAATACACAGTGAAAGGTCAAGTAACTTCTGAGAGTAAACCGACTCGGTCATTATACTCTTCAGAATTTCATTCAAAAAGGCCGGTGAGTGTTTCATAGCTAGAAGCAAGGGCACTGGAACTGTCACTCTAATTCTAGGCTTACTCTTCAAAATAATGAGCGCGCTGAAGAGAAGCATATTAAAAAAAAAAAAAGAAAAACTATGTAGTATAATAATCTTTTATCTCTTTCTACGGTTTCTGAGTAGGCTACACGTGAATATTTAAAATAAAAACGACCTGCTACTTGTTACTTTGCGGTTACTTTTATAAAAATAATAATAATAGTAATAAACGTGAAGCTTTCACGAATAACTATCTCATAAAAAATTTCCTTTCATGATTTTATATGTAACAACTTCTAATAATAATAATAATTAAAAAAAAAAAACTACTTTTCACATAATAGAAGCATGTCATAGTAGTCTGTAAGCGCTTATACAAAATGACTGAATTTTTATGGTACATTTTGTCTGTTATTAATTTCTTTGTTATAAATAGAAAGGAGTGAAGTGTGTGTGTGTGTGAATGTGTGCGTGTATATATATATATAAGTTGATATCAAAGTTACTTCTGATGAATGAGCTTTTAATTTTTCTATCGCGCACGCACGCACACATTCATACACTAAGAACAGTCAGTTTCACAAACTGACTTTGTGAAACGGTTTTTCCTAATTGTAAGAATAAAATTTTTACTTACTTTGTAGAATCTTTCCAGATTATATCGTTAATACTAGACATACATTTTTGTTATACAGGATACATTAAATTTTTGCCTGATTGCAAGAGAAACTTTTACCTTTATGTATCCGGAACATTTGGAATAATTTTTTTTATGAAATGGATCTCAATCGATTCGTCACAATCATGTAATTGACTAGAAGTATATTAAGATTTAAACAAAATAAAGGAGGAGATTTTAGACAGTATTTTTCTTTTTTTACTACCAGAAAATTAGAATATTTTGTAACTCATCATGTACAAAATCAAATGATATTGTGAAAAATTAAACTTCAAAATAAAGACTTATATTTGAATAACAGAACAAATACTTACACAACTTAAATATTTATATTATAAAAAGCTAATGATAATAACAATGGATTAATTAGCAATTATCTACTGACAACAATTAATGTCGCAGAAAAGTTACACATTTTAATTATTTTCAATTCATTACTTACTTAGCTTGTGTATACTTTATAAATAATATTTACATTAAGCAGCAGATAAACAGATATTGATGATAAATCGTGCCGTGTATATTAATAACATATACAAATACTTCATCAAGAAGTTCAAACTTCGCCGGTAAGAGTCCGCAGAACTGTACGGCACGGCGAAGTCAACGAACTATTTTAACAGTTCTAGACATAACCTAATTTAAAGTGAAATTAAAATGGGAAAAGTAGAATAATTTAACAAGAAATTTATCAGTTTTTCTCGTTTTTATGAGCATAAACAAAAATAAATAAATATACAACAATAACACAACTCTTGTGTAAGTGCTGATTAAAATTTATTAAATTGCGCGCATGCAAACACACACACACATAAAAATGAGATGATTTAATGAATTAATGATTATTTTCATTATTATGAAAATAATAAAAAAAGAGAAAATAAATATCACTTAGAATCATTTAAATATTATTTATTTTTTATTTTTTTTAATAAATAAATTACAAGAAATGAATTTTTTCTTGTTATGAATCTGAGTTTTGCAAAAATGCCAAATTTGTCCGGGATTTTAAATTCAGTACAATCTCGATGTAAGACAAAGTTGCTACAATTCTACCACGGAAGATGGCTAATTTAACAAAAACATACTTACATTTGAAAATAAATAATGAAATTATAAGAATTAATTTAAAATAAATTTTGATTGATTTACTGGAAATCCTTTTAAAATCATTGCCTTTCTAATAAAATGTTCGTATGTGTGTCTATAGATTAAAAACTACTAAACCGATTTACGCGCGTTTTCTGTAAAAATGGGCCGCGTTTTCCGGAGAAGGTTAAAAGCTATTGAAATTCTCGATCTGACCAGTTAAAAGAAGTTAGGGACTTTTGGGGTTAGTGAGTAGTTTGAATTAGATCCGATAGGTGGTGCTGTTTTGATAGTAGGATTTATTTACGTACTGACTTTTATAAAGCGAAAGGGTAAATTTTTTGTGAATTTTCGTAATGTTTTGTAAGTTTCTTAATGTTCAGTATTAATCGTGATGATTTTGCAACCATATCTCTTGCCGTTAAAAAGTTATTTTCCAATGACTACTATGTTTACAGAGTGGTTTGAATTAAATCCTATAGGTAGTGCTGTTGTTTTGAGAATTGGATTTATTTACTTTCTTACTTTTATAAATTGAAAGGTTAAATTTTGTGAAGTTCCGTAATGTTCATTTTTTTAATGTTTTATCCAACTTTCAACTGTGTTCATTTAATCTATATATTTACTCAAATCTAGCAACAGCGAAGCAATTCATGTAATTACTATTGAATTAAATAACAAAAGATGAATATTAAAAATTAAAAAATACGACTGTCAAAAATTCATTCCTTTTTAATATAGGATAATTAAAGAACATGCGGGTGACCAATTTTGTTTTTACGTAATATTTGTATGCGGAATTATTCTTTAAATTCATTTAAATAAATTTACATATTTATATAATGACACTCCGGTAACGTAAGGATTCTAACGCGGATCATACATCTAAATCGGTTCAGTCGTTGAGCTGCCACAGTGGAACAAACACATGTATGTATGTTTGTTTAGGGTGTACGTATATACATTCCAAATACATTACACTCCTTTTTGGGTAGTCGTATAAAAAGAAAAAAAGGTAAGATAGTTATAAATTAGATTTATTGATATGATTATACTCGTAATATTAATATTTTAAATATTTAATTTGGTTTTCGGATTTCGTTAATGATTTTTCTTATTCTGTGTAATAAGCCTTCATGACAATTGAAGGCTTAGAAAAAAAAAATTGTTGACTTAAAAATACATACAGTTCCTTCTATACTTTTATGTAAAAATATGGTTAATATATAATTTATTTACGATTTTACACGTTTTTATATAATTCATTAAAAATGTATTATACTAGTAATTTGGTTTTCCTTCCTAGTCGAGAGTTTTATTAATTTTTAACATCTTACTTCAAAGATAATAAAAGTAAATAAATTATTCCATAAACCTTAGATTGAACGTGGATCTGTAAAAGCAACTGAGATAATTCTGTTTCATTTCATAACGGTTTTAGGAGAGATAGCACTGTTACAATCGTCCGTATCACGTATCTAGGATCTTCTTATATTCGACAACGAGAGAGATGCTCATTAAAGCTGGGTGGGGTAGAATGTCGATTATTCAATTAAAAAACTTACACCAATCAGATTCAGAATTACTAGCTTCTGGATTATAAAGCCTCCTCGATGTTGAATATTTCCTTGTTCTTTAAATTACAGCAAAAAATATAGGTAAAATATGATTGTCCTTACAAAAATTCATTTATTAATTTAAATTTATACGATAGGTTTGGTTTAATTATGGTAAAACGGGTTTAGGAAATAATAAATGGGGTTATTAAAATAAACAAACTTCTGTATTGTAGCAAATATCAAATAAAGAAATACAAAAATAATTGTTCCAAAAATTTTCAAAACACCTGAAGTTAATGGGTAAAATATTTCATGAGATAGAGTACATTATATCACAACAGTAATAGTAAAATAAATAAACAGAAACAATGATGCAAAATGTTTGTAGAATTGTTTTTTAATTTAGAAACTTATACATCTTGTATTATTGTTGGTCCTTTTTTTTTGCTTGATGATCTTGCCTCATACACTTCAAGCTTGTGTATGGGAAATAGAAATAGAAATTTTTAGAGTATGAAAAATGTCATGCCTGATCAAGATTCGAACTCGGGACCTCCGGATGAAAGGCCGAGACGCTACCAACATGGAGATCGATCGATGTTAATTGTTATTAAAGTACTATAAAATAAATAGGTGTTCTAGTCTGTCAGTTTAATCAACGAATAAAAAATTTCCGTACCGCTTAAAATTTATAATTTTTTTCATAACGAAAGCTTACTCATAGATAAAAAAAATGTCGTTTTGCTTATTTTTCCCGGCTTCGCCTATAAAAAATATTTTACACCAATAATTAACTATTAAATTATAATAGAATTCAAATTTTATATTTTTAATTTTTAGGTGAGTTGTTGGTTTTTTTGGGAAAAGGTTTTTGCCAAACATTTCTTGCAGCCATTAAGAGATAATCTATTAGAAAAATATTTTATTTTTCGGATATTTTTATTGAGATATGAGACTCCCTCTGAATTTTTCTACTTTATGCATTATTAAAAAACTTTTTTCGGCGGCTGTATTATAACGTTTAAATTATACGGCTGGAACCTGTATCATAATGAGGATCATTATGAAACAAATTTTCATTATGATACAGGAGGACAACCTGCTCTTTTCAACCACTGGCCAGCTAAAAATGGGTATTGTTTAATTTATCAGCTGTTTTTTTTTTTGCCAATTTAATAGTAAGCAAGCAGTATTAACCACACATCTCAGAAATGGTGGACCTGAGACTTACTAGACTACACTTGATTTACATTCATACGTATCATCCTCAGAAGTAATACCTTAAGGTGGTTCCGGAGGCTAAACAGAAAAAGATAGTAGTAAGCAAGCAGAGGTTAATTTGAAAGTTCACCAATAGGTGAACTTTGAATCGATATTAAAGAAAAGACAGAACTTAACACTAATAACCTATTGCTGCAGAAATGTATTGTTTAATGTGTTTTTGAAAAACTAAATAATTTATAATTCATAAATAATGAATTCTGTCAGTACCTTAAATCAATAATCACAATATTTTCTGAGCCGTAAAAAAAATACGTCAGAGAAAATACTCGCCAAGGGTCTTGTAACTTAATTCGCAGTCGTGCATTATTGGCTATCATATAAGGCTTATTGCATAATGTACTATTAATTTACGAAATCAATATTTCATAAATTTGTTGATAAGATTTTATGTAAACGAAATTCAGAAATTTAAATAATAAATAAAATTCGTTACCATTTTCTCTTCTTTTAAAATATTTATCAAATTACGACTTTAACATCCCTTAAATATATTTCACATTAAAAATTAACTATTACGTTACCAATAGAATTTGTAAAAATAAGCAATCATTGGAGTTAATATATTTGATAGTTTTCGATGAGCTTGTGGAAAAAAAAATTACCCTATTTTTATTCGAGTACCCCCCGCACTTTTTTTCTTAGAATTGGAGAGAAAAAATAAGGGTGCGGGGCTTACTTGAAACATAGCCTTTAGCCAGGATAATTTATGTAAAGTAAACGTTTTCTTAGAAGTACCTAAAGTCAATCACATAAATATAGATGTCTGCATTAATAAACCGTTAAAATCTGCATAAAACAACTTTACAGTAAATGGATGGCTGATGAAAATGTCTTTCTCACGCCTACACGAAGAATCAAACGCCCAGATTTTAGCCAGATTTGTGTTTGGATAAAAGATGCTTGGGAAGGTATTTCCACGGAATTAGTAAGAAAAAGTTTAAAAAAATGCGGAATATCTAATGAACTTGATGATAGTGAAGACGATCACCTTTGGCAGAGCTACGTGGAGACTACCGGTAACTCTTCTACAAACATTGACAGTGATTAATTAAAAATAAAATCCCATATTAAAAAGTGTATTGAAATGATCCTTTTCAACATGATACTTTCTTTTCGTTTTACTGGCCTACTGATTCTGTACTAAACTAGTACTTACGGTAATTAATTATTAATGTAATATTAATATTGTAATTTAAATGAACTAATTAAATGCTTTACTTTCTGAATATTTTCTTATTTACGTATTTTTTTATCATATCTGTTGCACTTTAAAATACCGGTATATACTCGATTTTTTTTTTTTTAATTTTCGGTCCGGAAAATCGTGGTGCGAAGCTTATTCGAGAGCAGGGGGCAATCGAATAAATACGGTATATCAAATATACTAATTTATCGAAATTTCTATCGAGATATGACGTCTATCACCACGCTCACTAGGCGGATTTAAAAAAACTAAATGATATTTCCAATATTACGGAAAATATTCGACTAAATTTTATGTATTTAAATTAATCTCTTCCTGAGATATTAAAGTGAAGTAGAGCGCACACGCGCGCGCGCGCACATACACATACATAAATTAAGTGAAAAAACACTCGTATAATATTTGTTCATCTCGATGGGTCACTTTGACACAATAGCAAAATTATCCCTGTTATATTCTATAAAACAGCTCTATATTAGGTAGATATCATAACGACCTATTGAAAAATTAAAAAAAAAAATTTACCTTTTGAAAAATTTCGACATATCTTCGCGTTTCACATCCCCCAGACCCCAAAACACCGTCAGTTCAAAAGTTTGTTTATGTATATTTCACTTTTTCGTGGAAACGATAACTGCCGTAATTTTTCGCCTATCACTTTCAAATTTATACATAAAATATAACGACCAAACATCTCGGCAAATTTCGTTAGTGGGCAAAATCAGACCGTGGAGATGGAAGTGGGGGGAGGGGGAGTTTTCCGAAAAAACAAAATATCGCTATAACTTTCCCTTTAAGTAAAATACCGTATTCGTTTAAAGTTCCTATTATTTTTTAGATAAGGGCCTAAAACTTATATAAGTAAAGCTTTTTCATATCACCAACCATTGATCCTGCGGGTGGAAAAAAATGGGGTTTCTAAGATAAAAACCATACCTGTCTTAATAGGCGCATTATCGAATCGGTTTAAAGTAGTCCTTAGTCCTCTAAGCTTTACCGAAACTTTTATCTGAAACAATTTTTGATATGACCAACCCTTATGGCAAGGGATGATCAAAATGTTGCTGGAATTGTAAGAAGATGGGGCCTGTCATATGCTAAACATATGAAACTTTTTTTCACATGCAACCATTGTCGTATTGAATAAATTCGAAGTTTTTCTTAACAAGGAGGATATATTTTTATCCCCTACTTAGCACCGGTGAAATCTAACTCAGCCTTCCGGCGTGCCGAAAGGAATTTTTTTATGTAAAGCTTGTTACAACACTTTTAATATCAGTTATTTGTTGATTATTGTTTTTTTTATGAATTACAAAAAAAAAATAAAATAAATAAATACTGTAGTCCAAGTAGGTAGTGAATTAAGGTTTTACGTAAATATACTTCCAAGTTTTGCTGTGAATTAAATCCGGTTTGTTGTATGTTTGTTAATATTCCGGTAGTAAATCAGTTCCTACATTTTATGTAGATAGCTCATGTATTGTCTATATTAAGTATGTTGTATTCTATGAGAGAAAAATAAAACCAAGGAATTAAATAAAAATGTGGCATTCAATTCTCTATACAAGGAAGTCAAATGTTGTTTAAGAAGTCTTGTTTTATATCGAGTTTTAGAATCGATAGGTAAACTTTCTCTGACCCTTCGACCGCGGGCCGCGCTAAGTTTTATTGTAGTAGATATATATTATGATACGGCCGTCTGTTTAAATGGACCACAGCGTCAGAGTCTGTCTACTTAAAGAACAACGGTGTCCCGCTGTCCGCTTAACTACTTCCTAACTCTTTAAATGTACCATTGTTGTTGTTGTTGTGGTTATTAGTATATCATTGTTATTTAATTTATATATATGCAGCATATTCCTGTTCGTATGTTTTTCTGTTCTGAATAGCTGTCCAGTAAAGAAGAAAATATTTTATTTATTCGACGTAATAAACAGTTTTTATAAAATGTTAAATTAATTTGCTGATATATATTACTTTAAAGTAGTAAATAACTGAAATTTAAAATAAATGGCGCTAAGACATAAATAGTACTTTTTCACATGTACGCTACACCTTATAGTATGTAGAGCCATATATGTATAGTTTTTATTAATTTTTTTATTTTTATTAAGCACAAATTATACAAAACACACTTTGAAAATAAATCTGGTTTAAAAATTAAACTACATTACGGTGTGATATAATCATTAATGCAAATTACTGTTTAAAGAAACATAAGAGGGATTATCTGAAAGCTCTGTTTTATCTTCGAAATTTCAAGAAAACCGTTTGACCTGTTTTTAAGAAATTGAAATTTTGTAATATTGAGTGGCTTAGAGGAGGGGGTTAAAGAAAAAAAAGGGTAATTTCTCCTAAATTACAACTTAAAAAAGAAACTAAGACAACTGAAGATATTGCAAATATATACCCGCATACCAAATTTTACACAAATCTTTAAAATCGTTTAGACTATATCTGTATGCACAATCACTAGTATGCATTATTGAGAAAATAGTTTTTCTAAACTAAGAGACTCCTAATAAGGATTTTATACTGAAATTGTTAAAGTCGAATTTTTATCAATTGCATAATTTTCTTTATCTATTGCATAATATGTGGGAAACTAACATTTAAAGATAAAATCATGTTTGTAGCATTCTTACTACTGTATAAAAATATTTTTTATGATATTTAAACATTTCACGTAAATTTTTTTTAAACGTATTTCTGATGAAGTTTACCAGATTATAAACAAATATTTATTTGCCGAAATAATATACAGAAATTTGGGTAAATGACTGTAATTAGTTCAGACTTTAAAAAAAATGCAACAATTCACAAGTTTTGTAGGGTACAGTCCTCATTGTTTTATTAGAAACCATTGTCATATTACGTTTAAAACAAACGACATCATTATAATTTTATATTTAATTTATTACCTATTATTATTGGCTGTTCTACAATAATACACCTAATGAAAAGTTACATACATGAAAACATTAATATATCTATTGTTTTAAAAAAACAAACAAAAACGAATTAAAATTATATTTTGAAATAAATTGTCAAATGAAAAAAATGAACAAGGAGTGAATGAATATGTGATAAAGTCTTTTAAATAATTACTGGTTATTTAAATATTCACTTACGAAAATTATAAATATTTAATGTTATTTATAATTATAAAATTTTCCAATTTCTGGAATAGATTGGTATCACCTCATCCTCTCGACCGGAAAGTTTAAACTCCGATCAGGCATGACATTTTTCATACTCTAAGAAAAGTCTATTTTAATTCCCACATTCTGGTTTTGTGCTATATTTTACAAAAAAATGTTTTTGTTTCAAGTGAGATAACATTTTACTCCAAAGTGATATCTAAATGAATTTATATTATATTGAAAGTGTACATTTCTGTTTTTAAAAATATGCAATATAATAATATATTTGCAATATAAATAACTTAAAATACATATAATAATTAAAAAAATGTTAAGAGCTTGCATAAAAGAGTATAAAGTTTGTGTGGTGAATTAATCCTCTAACAAAGAAATTATATTGCTGGATTAGTAATTAACTAGACTTTTGTTTTAATTTTCTGAAAATCTGAAGTTGTCTTAACAAGAAATATTTATTAAATGTAAAGATATTTTAATCTTAAACAGGATTTCCCTTTTAGATAACATCTCTTACAACATGGAAAACTTAAATATATTTCGTTCAGATAAAATCAACATATATGTTGTATAATATTTACACGCCACAATGGTTCGTGTAAATAATTCACCAATTAACTGATACGATACTTCAAGAAAAACAGACTTTTTATTAGTATTCAATATAAATTGTAATGGACTGTAGATCAAACACATAACGGACGCCTCTCGTCCAGCACGCACGAGTGAATAACGCGACTGAAATCGTTTACATACATATGCTTAATTAAAAAAAATCTGATATGGACACCATATGACTTCCTTGTACACCTATTAAATTACATACACACTTTTACAAAAAATGAAAAGTACATAAAATTTTATTTCATTAAAACTTCTGATATTTTTTCATACTTCTTTTTTTTATTATTATTGAATTATTATTTATCGTAATTTTTTTTTACCATCAGAAGTTAATAATTATTATTAAATCAATATATTTAAATTAAAAAAAAAAGAGGTGAAGTCAGATTCGAACCGATGTTGCCTTCCTCTTCTAAGATCCAAATATTTCATTAATTTAAATTTTATTTGGCTATAACTCTGGAATCAAAGAAAATAAGTACCACTTATGATATATTGTTGAAAACTCTCAACGAGGACTTATTACTACAGTTAAGAAAAAGTCCAGTCCAAAATTTTTTGGATTTTGGACTTTTTTGGACACTTTTAGTTCAGTCGATTGCAATCAAAAGGAGACATGCAAAACTAGATGTTGCAACACAGTCCTAAATCCAAAATTTCAATATCCTACGGCTAATCGTTTTTGAGTTATGCAAGATACATACGTACGTACGTCACGCTAAAACTAGTCAAAATGGATTCAGGGATGGTCAAATGGATATTTCCGTTGAAATTGAAAACCTAAATTTTTCGCGATCACAACACTTCCGTTACTTCCTCGTAAAAAGAAGAAAAAATGAAGTAAAAAGAAGAAAAAGCCATCCGTTGATGCCAAATCATTTAAGATTAATAAACAGTATGAATAGTTGGTTGATGTGCTCATTTATGCAAGTATTCATCCATTTTACATGTGTATAACTTGGTTGTTTTATTGAGTTGTCCCAAAACAATTAGAGCGACTTTTCTCAATTTTCGGAAAACAAGTTCACTACCTATTTTTCATACCAGCTACGAACGATCTGTCCAACACGACACCGAAAATATTATCGGTGCAGTTCAGCGCCGTCCAAGCGTCAGTACACGACGTCTTTCTAAACGAATCGTAGTTTCGCACTCGATAAGTTTAAATTAAGGATTTTTGCTGCACTCATAATCTCATAATATGCACACTATTGTGTGTACATATGTTAATGTAAAATGACATTATATAAGTCTCCGTGGCGTGAGTGGTAGCGTCTCGGCCTTTCTTCCGGAGGTCCCGGGTTCGAATCCCGAGAAGCCATGGCATTCTCACACACGCTACAAATTATTCCTCTAATCCCAGAGGATGAGATGTTTCAGACAGTAAGTAATACCTAACGGTGATCCCGGAGGTTGAAAAAGTACAAAATACCAAACCGACGTTATACGCAACGAATGTGTGTTAATTAAAATCTGTATTGGCTTACGAAAAACATACATCCACCTTAATAAAATTCTGTGCATTTATTTCTCTTTTTAAAAGATTACGAACCTAAATCAGGAAATTTAAGTAATATTTAATGCTTTTTAAGAATTCAACTTTTGAATTAACCATTCTAAGGCAACGTATTCTATAAATTCATGTCTTCATTTTCGTCAAGGACATGCTGCGGTGTAGATACATCCGCAAAGATGTTTTTTTTGTTTCTTTTTTATTTAATGGAGATATCGAAATATTCTCTACACGTACGAGTATTATTTGCAAAATCATGTATTTTTTTTTCTCGAGTACAAAAATTCTCCTGCTAAATTTTATTTTAGTTTCATTTGAAATATCATACTAGCAAATAAATAACCGGGAAATAGTGTTCTACTAAAAAACAAAGATTTTTATATTTGTAAATAGATAACCTACATATTAATCGTTTCGGTTATATTAATAAATACAAATAATCTTTCTTTTATTTTTAAACTGCTACTGAATTTAATATTCAATAATATATATATGGGATAGATTTTTTAATTGATTGGCCTGTGATTCTGGGTGGAATCGATGTCTAAATGTTTCATATTTTTATTTATCTTTATTTTTGTTATCATTATGCTTCTTTCAATTTTATCTAGGATTAATTTCATTTTCAATTTTATCACCTTATTCTTGTATTTTATTTATGGTTCTGAGTTATTTAATCTATATGTCTGTATATATAATCTTGTCACTAGCTGAAATTTCAGTACTGCAAGACTTGTATTGTGTTTTTAATTTTGAAATCCAACTTGGAAATCCACACTTGACCATTATTCAATAAATGATTAGTTTATTATTTTACTCACTGAATATAATTGGATGGTAACCTCCAATTACTACAGGGGTACCTAGTTGTACAAGATTATGTAATAATTGTTTACTTTTATTATTTTTCTTCTATTTTATATTGTTTGGTTGTACACATACTATACATGCACACACACACACACACACACACACACAAACTATTTTTCTTTCACATTTTTTTTTTTAAATTTATAATATTTAATCTTTATTTTATTCATTCTTTATATAAAATTTATTGCAGGTTATCTAGCATTAAAAAGTCACCAAAAATCTACCTGGATTATGCACGTGTAAAGACATAATTATGAATTATAAAAAGAAAATATTTAGTTGGACTCTGTGAGGGAAAAAAAAGGTTTTGAACTCAGGCTAGAACATTATTTAGTTGCATATTTTAATCTACAGTTACGTATTTCTGTTATTTTAGAATCTATATTAAAAATAGTAAACGTCTGCCTGTTGGAGCTTCACGTCTACTCCCGTCAACCGATTTTGATAAAACTAATAAGACGGTTCTATCTTGACCCCCAGTTGAATTTAGGCCATTCATTCGAAAATGTGTCCAGGGTCCAAATGAGAGGGAAATTCAGAATTTGAAAACTAGTGGACCCATTGGTCTTAGTTTCGGTAGACGTATTAATTAAAATCAGAATTGTTTATTCATTTAGAACCCAAAAAATTCTGCGCACCAAAATTGAGAAGGGAATGTTTCAAAATTTAAAAAAAAATATTGGACCGGTTTTTCATATCACACCAAAAATATATTCAAATAAAACATTCTTTTTATTAAATATATGGTAATTACGGTGTGAAATATTTTGCCAACTTTCTTGTCATTATATAGATTATATCTCACATATTGTGTTGTTTACTTTTTGGCTGTTAAAATACATTCAAATTCGCTAATCTAATGTGATTGGCTATCCTAGTGAGGTTATTATGACAAGCATCAACGTCAACCCAATTTAATACGATTTTTTTTTAAGTCCAATTTTTATAAACTCATTAGAATATCTGTGGTAGAGGTGACGGAAAATGTGGGTGAATAAGTCTGTAAACTTAAAAATAAGAGCATAAATACATGTGGAAACATAATTTTTAATTACCAAATCTAAAGCCGAGTACATGGTTAAGATTTTTCTTTCTCCTGTGTTATTCTTTCCGTAAATATAATCTGAAAAAAAAAATTTAGAAAACCTGCTTTTTTAAAATTAAAAGAAAAAATTTCAAATTATAATTTTTCATGATAAATGCTAATAGAAAATAGAAGAAAATTTTTTTATCGGCCATTAAATTAATTATAAAAGGACATCGAAAGTAAAATTTTTAAAAAAAGTTCCCGATCTCCTTCAAAGTAAGTTTTATTAAGTTACTTCTGTGACTTTTTATTGAATTTCATAAAATAAATAAGTTTAAAGAAATTTTCAAAACTTTTTTTATAGCAAAACAATAAAAAATGTAATAAAAAGCTAATCATAATATACCACATAACCATCATACCATATGACCATAATTATATTTACCATTATAAAATCAGCAAAAAATTAGTCTTCCCCAAAAAAACAAATTTTAGTAGTTTTTCAAGAAAAACTTACAGGAGTGCATTCTGATCAATATATCACTCTAAGATTTCGTTTTTTATTAAGCTTGTTTGGCAAGTAAAATGAGATCTATTTACCAAAGGTTGAATTTGAAAAAATATACATCCAAACGAGATGGCATGGTATACCAACATCTGTTTTTCTTAACCAAGGTTCTTTAACAACATTATCCTATTTTTCACATGCCTCGGTTGTCATTAGCTGACATTTTATGGTTACTTGAATGAGATTGTATTCAGTAATAAGAGGAGTTTTTAAAAAAAAATAAAGATAAAACATACATAATTGTTTGCATCTTTAAATTTTGTTTTATATTCGGACACAATTTCACATACATTAAAATACATATATTAGATTACGTAAAGGAATGTATAACTCAAAGAAAACAATATGAATTGTTCAATAATTTCAAATTCGACAAAATAATAATTTAATACAATAACGCATGTACAAACTGAACGTTAAATGATTATGATCATTGTAAATTGTGTGTTATAATTAAAGAAAATTCGCCAGTTGAATCACTATGAAGGATAAAAAGAAGTGAGGATTTGTTAAAGTCCTTGTCTAGCATATCAACGAATTGTTTTTGATTATGTATCCCGATAGAGATCGTGAGGGTTACCATAATAATAAGAATTCTTATTGTTTTTGTGTTTTTTTTTTCTAACTCATCACCGTGGCATCATGAAATTTTGTTGATGAATTGTTAGTTATTCTATTTAATAATAAAAATCCTATTCTATAAATTTATCGAAAATAATTACTTTCTTGTATGTAATAAAGGAAGTATTCTGATCGCGAAAAATTTCGGTTTCTAGATATCAATGGAAATATATGTTTTGATCATCCCTGAATCCATTTCGACTAGTTTTTCAGCGTGACGTCTGTACTTAAGTATGTATGTATATATGCGTGTACGTGTATACGTATGTATCTTACATAATACAAAAAAGATTGGGCGTAGGATGTTAAAATTTTGGATTTTAGGACTGTGGTAATCTCTAGTTGTGCACCTCTCCTTTAAATTGCAATCGACTGAACCAAAAGTGTCCAAAAAAGCATAAATTTCAAAAATAATTGGATTTTGGAGTTTATCTAACTTCAGTAATAAGCCTTCATTGAGAGTTTTTCTATATATCATAAGTGGTACTTATTTTCATTAATTCCAGAATTATAGCCAAATAAAATTTTAATTACTGAAATATTTGGATCTTAGGGGAAGGCATATCGGTTCGAATCAGACTTCATCTTTCTTTTTTTTTAACTGTTTATTTTCTAATTTAAATATATTGATTTATTAATAATTATTAACCCTTCATTGTAAAAAAAATTATGATGAATAATACTTCAATAATTAAAAAAAAAAAAAAATGAAAAAATATCAGAAGTTCTTAATGAAATAAAATTTTATGTACTTTCTTTTTTTTTTTTAAATGTGTACTTGTTATTTAATAAGCGCAAAAGGAAGTCACGTGTTGTCCCCATTAGATTTTTTTATAATTATTATACAACGTTGATGGTGATACGACATAATGGATTTATTAAAAATTTGTATAACCGATTTACGAAAAATCGATCAAATTAATTTTTATTTAATTATTTAAAATAAAACCTTTTCGTGATTTCCTGGTCAATATTATTGGAACTTTTTACGTTCCGATTTAGGTAGCATAAACAATATGAATCACATTGATTCTTCCTAAAACAGATTTGGACTTGCTACTGTATGTTTATAAAATTCTTCCAATATATGGTTGTTTCATCTAAATATTAAATTAACAAAACTTTTCAATCAGAGTAATCAGCCCGCTTTGGATTACATGTAACGGTGAACTTGCATGAATTTTGCATATGCAATGTAACCATATCCTTGAACTTTGATTTTAATAATTCGAGATGCAATAAAGTTCAAAGATGACCCAAAATTATAAGTTTTAGTACCATAAATAATGGCTTGATTACCCTTTCTTCTATATCGACACAGAATGAAAATTATCAATATTGTTTTTGCCCTAGGTTAATTTAATCTTCAAACAATTAATGGCACTTTACTTATTATTTTAATTAAATAATTAAAGTAATTAAAAACAAGGTTAATCGTAAAACAAAGAAGAACTGGTTAATATTATTTATTTCCCCTCAAAGATTTATTTTTCCTCAGACTTCCAGAAATTACTCCGTTAAATGAAAAAAAGAACCTTGAAAAATTGTTTTATTTATATATATTTTTTTTATTATTATTAGCGATTTAAACGAAAAATAATAAAATAAGGAAATTTTTTTAATACCCATTTTTTTATAAAAATAAAACGAAAAACAAATTTTTCCTTGTTTTTTTCCTTCATATTTTTCAATATGGAGTATAAAATTGATTTATGTATGCACTTTTTGTTGCCGCTATTGAAGGTTATTTAGAATTACTGCTACTTATGATATAATAGGACTATTAAAAAAAAAACTATACAAATTTGCGATAAAATTGTGGTAAATTAAATATAATATACCTTCAATTGGAAAATAAAAATACTGTAATTAAGTATTATCTATATATTTATGAGTTAAAACTAAAAGAAAAAAATATATTGTAGTAGTATCTTATTGTTTTGTATATCAATTGATTTATATGATCACGCAACAATAATGATTAAAATTCAAGGTTGAATATACCAAACATTCAGCATTGCATTCCTGTATAAAGAATGCAGTACGTGAGGGTAACCCAAGTCTATGCGATGGTCCAAATATATATTCTAAAAAAGAGAAAAAACATAAATATAATAGCATCTTTTTGGCATCATGAACTTATCAAGGCCAATTAAATCGTGGCATATATATATACACACACACAAACAATAAATGAGTAGGTTCAATCTTCTGAAATACAGGCTAATATTAAAATATTATAAAATTACCTAGAATTCCTTGGATAATAAATTAAGTGTAAAATACTACTCTAAAGAAAATTCATATATATATATATATATATATATATATATATATATATATATAATATATAATAAAATATTATATTTTTATTATATTATATTATATATATATTATATTATATTATATATATATTATTATATATATAATTATAATAATTGTTTATAGTGAAATAATATCATGCGCGTATAATCATATGTATTTTACTAATAAAATTGGGGGAGATTTTTAGTAATTCTATTCGTTGGATGCACTTTATATTTTACTTAAAAATAAGCAGAAATAAAATAATCACAATTTTATTGAAAATAAAAAAAATCTTAGTTTCTTCTGTTAAACTTGGAGGGAAATCCCCCATTTATAACATGATATTTAAATATTGAATGCAAATTAAAGTTCCCGGGGCAAAATTCTCACAAAAAAAATCATCATTTTTTTAAGGCGTCGAACATTACAATGACTTTTGGGAGTGCTTTCCAGGGTTTACTATAAAAAAAAGAAAGAAAAGTAGGGTAAAAAAAGGTATAATGTAAATGAAAAACAGTACTATCATCACATTAAGTGTGTATTTTATTTCTATTTATGCCATATTGCTGCACATCTTCGTACTACACTCACAAAAGTATAGGTGGTATTCCTTTCTACGAATGATATCATCCATATTTTCTACTACAGGACGTGATTTTATAATGATCATTATTACTTTCAGAGAAATAAATTTTAGCAAGGAACTGTTATGCATCCTCCGCTTCTCGTATGTTACAACGTTAGCAAAGAGTGGCATAAATAAAGCAATAATTTAGTGTACTTCTTTCTATTCGGAAATAGCGCACTTTAAATTCTCATTCTACTTCATACGATACATTGAATATTATTACCTCTAATCAAATTTTAACTTTCTTGAATACAAATTAATATATATTCTGGTACGAACAGAAGATTTCCAGTAAAGATCAAGGTCAAGTCTCCAATTTTGTTGTTATCTGATGGGGTCCGCAGGTAGTAAGTATAAGGGGTATGTATATGTCCCTGGTTAGTTTATGATGAAAGTTTGGTACTGATATCATGATGTAATATATTTTTACGTATATATTTGAGTATTTTGCTTTTGATGTATGTTATGTATTTCTGATCTTGGGCTAATTCCCTTCTTCTTGGGGCCTTATTGTAGTATGTAGTATTTTGTATTTTTTGCATTCTGTTAGGTTTTGCTGTTCAGCTGCAGATTTTTTTTTTTCTGCTGTCCGACTATTCATTTTTTTGCTGTTGTTTTGCTGTAACTGTTGTTTCTCTTGATTTTCCTATTATGATGCGATTGCACTATGACGTATGAATGTGTGAGTGGGCGTGTAACCCTCCTTCCAGAAAGAATATTTCGTTAGCGGTTCCAGGAAGGGTGGTAGCCAGGGCTGGCGGTTTAGTCGGTAGTGCGCAGGTTTACATACGCATATTAATAACATCTTGCGGCACCTGTTAGCGAGCCCGACACTGCTTAAGCGTCCGCAAATGGGATTCTCCACCTCTTTAACAAAAAAAGAAAAAATAAGGTATCCCTAATATGAATTATAAATAGAGGATTGTTTTAATCATAGGACGTTTGACGATGACCATCCATAAAAAAATTATTTATTTGTGTACAGAGGTTCAAATAAAGGTATTTAGTTATTTCAATAAAGTAGATTGATTATATTCTAACATCAAAATGAATGGAACGTAATTTGTTGGAAAATGAATTATCTATTACTAAGATACAGTTCTTAAGTGTTAAATGCAATTCTGTATTGAAACAGATGAAAACTACGCATATTAGACTAAAATTACTTATATGATAACACCGGATATCTGAAATTAAACGTTACCTGAAGGGAAACCAGAAAGATAAATTAAAAATACGAAAACTGGAATAAATTATTAGTAGACTGATAATTAGATGAAAACCATTAATTATAACAACAATTTTGCTTTCAACGCTGAAAGAATTTATTGCCCGAATGTGTTCTCGTACACAATTTTTGTTATTATCGATTTCACATCAATTCATTATACCATTCATTCTGAATCTTTTTTTGTTTTATTAATTCGATTATTATTTTTGTTTTCAAATAAATATTTAATAAATAATACTATCAGATAAAACATCATTATGCTTTTATTTATTTATTTTTTAAATTATAGCTAATTAAATATTTTGATATAAACTATAAACCCACGATTACTTTAAGATAATTATTAAAATTGTACGTTTTCATGTATATCTACCCTAAGGCGGATTTGACCTATCCGATTCAACTATCTCTATAGGAATCTTGGACACTATTTTTGTTTTTAACATTTATTAAAAGAGAATAAAAATACAAAAGATATTTATTGCTTTTTAATGTAGTTTCCCGGAAATTTCACACATTTTTTCAAAGTCTACAGAGTTTGTGGATCCCTTCTTCATACCAGACATTTCCTTACGACCTTCTTTACTTTATTGTCGTTCTGAAATCAATGCTCTCCCAGAGCCTCCAACAATGGCCCAAATTGCAGGGGAAGAAATCTGGAGGGTACAAAGGATGTTCTAAAGTTCTCCAGCAGATATCGTTTAGTTTATCTGAATATTAATTGGCTGTGCGAAGCCTGGCTTTGTTTTAGAGAATAATCAGACCTATGTAATGTATCCTATAGAGCATTTTTTATATCTATATATGTAAGATTTAGACATTTTTCATTTTATCCAAGAGCTGGAGGTAGTAGCACAGAGCATTCACTATGCAAAGTTCATGGAGAAAATCGATAAGAAATATGCTTTTCCGGTCACAAAAGACGATTGCAAAGAGTTTTCTAGCTGATGTATTCGTTTTTTCTTCAGGAAAAAAGATTCACTACACTATACTCGCCTATTTTGATTTGGGAGTTTAGCGATGAATTAATCACCCGTGATTATATATATGATGGAAAAAATTATTTCTCTCTCTTTGAAATCAATTCAAGAGCCTTTAGCAAATTTTTTTGTCGGGTCTATTTTTGATTTTGGTCAAAATTCTTGTAACCCATCTCGCACAGACTTTGCGACTCCCAACATATTTTGTGATGATGGAATTAACACTTCCATAACCGTTACCCATTTCCGAAGCAATCGAATTAACCGTAAGATTCTGATTATCTTCAGCGAGGTCACGGATCGATCGAATGTTGTCATCCGTCGTACATGTCCTTGAACAGGCATTGTGAATCATTTTCTTCAGCGTATGCCTTCCTTAAATTTACTGGGCCAGGCGTTGACTTAAGTACGAGATGCCATATTACTAAATTGCTCGCGCAGTCTACTTCAACTTTTGGAGGATTTGACGCCCTAATTCGTGAGAAATATGCAATGATACAATATGCAATCGACGATGGAACATGCCGCTAATGACCAGAAAGACCCGAATGCCGATGCATCTGGAGCGTCCACATCTTAAACTGTTTGTCTCCACAATAAATACCCTTCCCGTTTCAGCTCATTCATGTTTGTACGCTACTCATGAAGTTAATTGTCCGGTTTATATTTTGCTTACCCTTGTATATAATTCAGAAGGATTTATATTAAAAAAAAAATAGGGATTTCAGCAAAGGCGAAGATTATGAAAATACTGTAGTATAAATTTCAAAATGCAGGAAATAAGAAAAACGTTTTTTTTTATTTATCTGCACTCAGTTTTTTTTCTAAAAACTTATAATTTTACTTTTGCAGGAAAACGCAACCTGGAAAAATTACATCCTTACTTGCTGATCCGTAGACCTTATAATGTTGGATTTTCTTTAAAAAAAATTTTTTTCAATATAAAAATGTACTCTTATCCTAATTTCCTTCCTTGTACTATTGATTAATCAAGTAATATATTGTAAATCAAATGTGTTCTTACAAAGCAACGCAAGCATTACATTTCAGTTAAATAATGTATGAATTATAAAGGAACTCCCTACTTGGAAGATTAAAATTATAGGTAGAAAGGAATTTTACTAAGCCGTGTGGTTGTGAATTTCCATTTATCATAAACTAAATAACATTAAGTTGTTAAAAAAAAAAAAATGAAATAAATTTCTTATACATGAATTGTTTATGAAAGAGTATAAAGAGCGCCCCGAAAAACTTAAAATTCAGATAGAAAACTAATTCAAAAATTTGAAAGGTTTTAAAACATGCTAGATTTGTATGCTAGTTTAAACCTACGACGCAGTGCAGCGAAAAGTACACAACCAAATAGATTGTGACTCACAGTTTCGCGCGGAAAAGAACGTATTGGAGCTTTACAGATGTCTTGAAGAATCATTGAGTTAAGGTGCGACGTTTATATTTGAATTTCGTTTTTTTTTTACATATTAAAACCGTATTTTTATATAAGATATAAATAAACCTACAAAAAACCCTGTCCATTTGTATAAACCCGTTTGAAAAGCCGATGAACATAAGAAAAGCAATGCAGAAAAATTATGTAAAAAAACTGCTACTGAGAGGAAGTTAAGATACTCTGGAATGCGGAAATGTTTATTATCTTTTATTACAAGTTTTTCAAACTATTAACTTTTCATTATTTTAATTTTCGTGCGAAAATTTATTATATTGATTACTTACCAAGTAATGTCAAGTGATGTCATTTGTACGTATTAATAAAGTATACTTATCCAATACTAAGCAATAATGATGCCAAAAAACAAGATAAATAACATTTCCCATATGTACTTATTATCTATGTATTTTATCAATAATCTACTTTATATGGTATGATATTTTGTTTATTTTTTATTTTATTTTGATTACCAAAAAAAAAAAATTGCAATGAAACTATCAGAAAAACGTTTAAAAAAATTAAAAATTGAATTAGAGAAGCAATTCGTTTAATGAAGAATTATTTTTTTGAAATCGGTTAAAAATAAAAACATATTAAATAAAGACCTATATTTTTAGTATTTTATCATAATATTAAAAAAAAAAAACCAGCGGGTGTGTCTAGTAGTAAAACTCTCATCGTAAATCTGCTGATTTCGAATTTGAGAGTTCTTACTTTAAATCCTAATAAAGGTTTTATTAGGATTTGAATACGTGAAACCTGTTATCTTGGATCGTGGATGGATAGCAGTGTTTTTTGGTGGTTGGGGTTTAATTAACCACACGTTTCAGGAATGGTTAACCTGAGTGTATTCAAAAGTACACGTTTACCGGAACAATTGCAGTCGAGTCGGTAATTAGTAACTGTCAATGCAACTATAAAAAAAAATCCAACACCTTTGCAACGATTAAAACTACTATATACATACACTACTACTACTACTGTATATATATGTATGTATTTCAAAAATATAAAATTGAGATAAATACAATAATAATAATAACTTGTTGCAATTGACAATAAAAAATTCTGAAAAAACTTATAATATTTATTTTACGATATTTATTACTTAAAGTACTTGAATGTAATTGAGTTTTAAAAATTTCCCAAATATAGTATCTCATTGAAATTTTTTTACATACAACAAAGTACATTGATTTTGTGGAATCAATCTGTTTAATAGTTAGTTAGACGTACAGGATACGACAAATATAATAAATTAAACAAAAATTATAAGAGAGAAAACTAAACCGTGTACATACATACCTCACTTCTATTTTACTGATCGAAAATTGATTGAGTTCAGTTATTTATAAAATTGCGTCAGAAATCATACGGAAGGTACAGTAATAAGACAAGTAGATCCAACTAGTTTCGTCTTTATAAATAAACATTTGATAATGGGGCTATTACCACGTTTATCATTTTCAAATTACCTTATCAGAATGACAGGATTATAGTTGCAATAAAAGTTTAATATCACTTGTTTTTTTTGTTTTTTTACGTATTTTAGTGCTTTTACCAGCTAAAACTTCTATGAGAAAATTAAGAAAGAAAAATTTAATTAAAATCTAAATTTTCAAAATTAAATATAAAAACTGAAATAAAAAGAAATTGATAAAATTGAAGACATTTATAGGTTTCGTTCCAAAATTATATAGTTACATAAACAGATTATATGTTTATTTCTTTATCGAAAATAAAAAGTGGAAGATAATATGTTTGTACTGTGTGTTTGTTTATTTGTGTTCCCTTTAACGAAAGAATGATTGCATCGATGAATATGAAGATTGCGTGGAGATACCGATAAATGTAGACGGTTTTTATCGAATTTTCCTTATGGAAAACAGGTTTTTTTCAACATTAAAAAAATAATATTAATAATTTTTTAAGCAATTTATTTTTTAAAATAATATTTTAAATAATGAAAAGTTTTAACAAGAAAAGAGTATATAATAAACTTTAAAATGTTTAAATTGAATTGTATTACTGAAACTTTCATTTAGAATACATTTTTTAAATTACTGGAACAAAATAAAATTAAAATAAACACCTAAGTTAAGCAAAAATTATAATAATAATATTACGTCACATCATTTTCAATGTTTATAATATTTAACTCTTTTTTTCTCCAGCTTGATATGAAAAAAAGACATACATAGTGATTTTAAAGAAAAAAATGAAAAGAAGTTATTTGTTACTACCAATAGCCGTTACTGAGACGACAGAAATATCACCAACAAATATACGGCCGCGACGTATATTTTATGACATCAGGCTGTTCTCACCAAGTGGTCGTGATTTCGGGTACGTAGAAACTTATCCCGATCTCGTTTAGGGTCAGAAACAAGTCATCTAACTTTTAATACTGCGGTGAACTTCCTTGGAAAGTGGAAAAACGAAAGTGCCTCGTCTCTAAGGCGTTGACCGAGGTGTCTTAAAAGGTTGAAAAAACGGCAGCCGCTATCGCTCAAATACTCATCAACATCGGGGATCCTCGCACATCAAAGGAATGGATTTTATCGCAGGTATTGCTCTGAAGAAGAACGTAGAACCTGCCTGATCTATCGCACTAAAACAGAGAATAACTCGGTCAGTTCTTAACCGGAGGGTCAGAGCTCTCTCCCTTCAAGCATGCTGCAAGCTGCAATTGCAGGACCATCTCGGGCGATCCCGCTGATGGAGTATTCTAATTTGCACCCCTGGATCACCTCGTTCAGAAGAGGGAGATAATGTACCAAGCGGTGAATAACGAAGAGGCTGAGATATCGCAAGTGGCAGGATCAGTTGAGGAAGGGTAGATGAAACTATACTGATCCCGGAGGATCTTCCGAGATTCTTGGACCGCAATCACGAGGAACTGGAGTACAATTAATCCAGTTTCTGACCGGTCACGTTTGGTTCAAAGCATGTCATTTAGTCCTTTCGTGAAGTGTTGTTATTGCGGAAGGGAGGACAACGTAGAGTTCACCGTTTTCCAGTGCGACCATACAGGGAAACATACATGGAAGAATTCAGCTTGTTTACCCTCGAAACTAGGGGACTATCCTGCAGAACGAACGAGGTAGCACGCGGTTTCGGGGATGTTAGTGAGAATTATCCTTACAAAGTCGGCGGAAGAAGTAAATAGATGAATTCCTGTCGAGTTTCCCTCGGGCTGTGTTCATAATTAAAAGAAGTCTGGAAACGAAGAAGTAACAGATTAAAAAAAAAAGCAAATATACGGTGGCATCCTGTACTCTCTTAATTTACTAAAGATCGTAAGATTTATCGTCGTTATTTCTTTTTTTATAACTTATTTGAAACTTTTATTCCTTGAAATACATTGCTGTGTAAAGCAATTCTATTCAAATTTTGATTGAGATTTAATACATTCTTACCAAAAGTGGTTTTTTGTCACTTTCATAACCATCAAATCTTAAGAGACTAGCCTCCATTAAAAAAAATCTGATAAGGACAACACATGACTTCCTTGTAAACCTATTAAATTACATACACACATTTTTTCAAAATGAAAAGTATATAAACTTTTATTTCATTAAAATAATCTGATATTTTTCTTTTTTTTTTGATATTATTGAATTATTATTCATCGTAATTTGTTTTCTTACAATGAGAGGTTAATAATTATTAACCTCTTTTTATCAAAATATTTAAATTAAAAAAAGAGGTGAAGTCTGATTCGAACCGATGTGCTATCCTCTAAAATCCAAATATTTCATTAATTAAAATTTTATTTGGCTATAACCCTGGAACCAATGAAAATAAGTACCATTTATGATATACCGTTGAAAAGCTCTCAATGAGAGTTTATTACTGTAGTTAAGCAGTAATAAGCTTAGGCTTTTTTTGACACTTTTGGTTCAGTCGATTGTAATAAAAAAGGAGGTGCACAATTAGATGTTACAACAGTTCTAAATCCAAAATTTCAACATCTCACGGTTGATCGTTTTTGAGTTGAGTAAGATACACACGTACAGACGTCACGCCGAAACTAATCAAAATGGATTCAGGGATGGTCAAAATGGATATTTACGTTGAAATCTGTAAACCGAAATTTTTCGCGATCTCAATATTTCCTTTACTTCGTATAAGTAAGTAAGAACAATAGTTATTAGAAGTT
Source organism: Lycorma delicatula (assembly GCF_047948215.1). NCBI lineage: Eukaryota > Metazoa > Arthropoda > Insecta > Hemiptera > Fulgoridae > Lycorma > Lycorma delicatula. The sequence continues at coordinate 35,285,516 of NC_134457.1, read as the reverse complement.
ACGAGGAAATAAATTTTAATAACATCGTAAACCTATACATTTTCTGTCATCGGGAAAATTATTTATCCGGATTATAAGAAGGTGAAAACAGTGTGCTAAAATTAGTCAGTATTATTCAATTTCTAATACTAACATGTATCTTTTGATTTTATATGGAAATCGTGTTCTCAAAAATGCCGACTTCTAATAATGATTTTCTCTTGTAGTTCATTGATATTGCATACAATAATCTATACTTGTTTTTTACTGTTTGTAGTAAGCTTATCCCACGAACGTAAGATATCATTAAAAATAATACTGAAGATAGGTTTTCATCCAGCAGTAGCCTATTAAAGTAATTCTGAAATCACGCCGATTGTATACGGTACTAAAATAAGTTATACGTCTATTACGAAGACGAGATAAAACAAGAATATATTGCAAAGGTTAAATGTACCGTTATATGCGTTCATTCAACAAATTATAACAACTTTTATCACAAAACAAAAAATATAGGGTAACAGTGGAAGTGCATATATATTGTAATTTTATATCTTGATAATTTATCGCTCCATCTATACAATTAATATATAATTGCATTTATGTTTGTGATAAGTTTTTTGTATTTTTTTCTTGGAGCAAAGTTTATTTACAATTGTTTTCATTTAACATTTTTTTTTTTATAAAGTGATTTATGTGCAATTTACACAAAAAAATATAATCAATCACCGTTCCAGCTAAAACTTCTACAAAATCCTTAAAACGAAAAATCTATACATTTTATTTATGTCAATTATAATGCCAATAAAATAAGCGGTCTTAAAAATATATAATTTGTTATTTACAAATTTAAAATATAAAGGTAGTTTTACTACAAATTGACAATTATTTAATATCATTCATCTATCCCTTAAAAATAATCCAAGTTCCTTTTACTACACCTTGAAGGTCAATCTATTTCGATCCACACGCTTTTGAAATCAAGTTTGTGTTTTTTTTTCTTCACATGACAACATATCGATAGGAATTACGGTAACTTCGTGATTACATTTTTTCTTTGATTTTTTAAGGTCTTTAGGGGGTAGATATCTGAATATTCAGCTTAATTTTGAAATAGCCCCTTAAGAAAAACATCTGAATGCTGTGAAATCCTGCGATCTTAAAGATAAACTATCTGAATATAAGGTGATCTGAAAACAATCATTAAATAGCAATGATGTATTGCCTAGCTTATAACAGATCATCCATTCTGTTGATATCAATTGTTCAATTGATTTTTTAAGTATTTTCGCGATTTAAAAAAATTTTAATCATAATATTTTGAAATGATAATAACAATTCCATCGTTACACAAAAAGAAGTATGGAAGGATTGTCTTAGAGGACGCTATGGCTCATCCTCTAATGACTTTGTGTACGGTGGTTTTTGATACGTTTTATAAGAGTTGTTCAGATTCCTAAAGTTTTACTTATTCACGTACCACAAAAAACTGAAAATAACGAGTGATAATAGTGTATTATTCATCATATATTGCATTTTTATATATATTAAAAAATGAATGTTTGTTTGTCTGTCGCGTATGCGTTCCTATACCATTCAATGATTGAAACTTTTTTGAGAAAATATGCGCACGCCCGCAAAGGTTTTTCAATTAGTTTGGACCCGCAAGGTGGCACTGGGGATCGAGATATTCTTAAATATTGTATTTATGGTCCGATTTGGCTCATATTCAAAATTTTTGTTACTTACATGGAAAGAAATATCTCTGCAAAAAATGGACCCGCTAGATGGCGCTGGGGTTGATATATTTGGAAACGTTGCACTTATGGTCCGATTTGGTTCGTATTCAGAATATAGATTAGTTACGAAAAAGAAAAATTTGCAAAAACTATACCCGCTAGGTTGTGCCGGTGTCGAGATATTTGCGAAAAAACTACATACTAACAAACTTTCTTCTTCTACCTATATATGTAATAGGCAATGTGTGTCCGCTATAGAGTAAAAAAACTGCTGGACCGATTTACGCTCGGGTTTTGGAAAAATGGTCCGCATTGTCCGGAGAAGGTTTAAAGCTATTGAAATCCTCGATCTGACCATGAGAAAGAAAGTTACGAGGTATTTTGTATCGACTACTGACTACTGTGTTTAGAGAATAGTTTAAATTAAATCCGATAGGTAGTGCTGTTTTGACAATTGGATTTATTTGTAGTTTGACTTTTATAAAGTGACAGTTAAATTTTGTGAAGTTCCGTAGTGTTCAGTTTTTTAATGTTTTATTAAACTTTCATTTGTGTTAATTTAATCTATATATATACACTCAAATCTAGCAATAGCGAAGCATTGCCGGGTCTCCTAGTTGTAAATAATGTCTTTACTAATAAAAACAAGTTTCAATTTTTTTTCCTTAATTCGTTAATTAAAATCAACTTTCATATTGAAGCTATAGGTAGCTTCGATCATATGATCGACTTCACTTGAAATAGTATCATCCAATGAAAATGGTTAACGAGTACCATAACAGTTAATAAGAATAAACACAAGAAAACCAGTAACAATAAAATAACTTGATAATGTTTGATAGAGTGTGAGAAGTGTAGCATAGTTTTACACGTATGATAATAAACTGATAAAATCTCGCAGACACTACTCACCATAAAATCCACCTTTTAAAACAGAATTAATACAGATCACTACACAGACTACGTAAATAATAATCAAAATCTGATACACAAATAAGATACTATAAAATGATACTACATAAATTAGAAATTAATTATCGATAAATATCATCTATATGCATAATTAATACATACCTCCACACCATTAATTAAGTCGGGTACCTAAATAGAACAACAATAAATGAAGCATTAACTTTAAGACAACCAAAGATAAATAATTAACATAAAGATCCATTAATTTGAATAACCGAAAATAAAATTAAAATAATTACAAAACGTTGTATCTCCAATAAACTCCAACATCGTAACCTGGAGCCTTTTCAGTCTCCTAACATCCTCACTGTTGTCAAGTAAATTCAAAGCTAGATGATTAACGTGCTTCTCCAGCCTGGACACATATCTCGAAACTCGGCGTTCAAATTCTTCTGGAACGTATGGAATTCCTGTACAATCATATTACACGCGAACCACAGCGCTTGGGTTATGTTCCGTAGTATTCTATCAAGGAACAGTTGAATAATCTCCTCAATGCTGTTACTGATTGCTCCCCAAAGTTCAAAACCGTAAGTCCATATCGGCTTTAAAAAAGCCTTGTTAGACAAAGAAAGTTAAGATCCCTACCCAATATCCAGTACGTGCTGTCGAATTTAATTTTAAGCAGTTGGAGGCAAAAGCCTCCAAAAACTTAACGTACAAAATTTTTAAAATGACTCAGTCGGCGTCATTTAATAACTACACTAGGGAAGTTTAATTAGTTATATTCCTTTGTTTACCAGGAGACTTCTTATTCAATATTCAACCAGTTTGTTCGTATTCAGCACCTAAATTTATCTTATCATTCCGTTGGATATTTCAGTAGCGTGAAAAAAACCATTGTGCAAACGGTAAGAAAATATTACCAATTTTATTAAATGCTTAAATCGCAAACTACACTGTTTACCTAACCAATCCTACTTCATAAATAAGTGTTTTACAAAGAAAGAAGAAATAATCTATTGTTACCGAAAAAAAAAATAATATTTACTGTCACCCTTTTCAATGGTTACCTATGTTCGTTTTAAGTTTTATTTAAGTTACTCTTAGTTTCTCCTTTTTAATTTAAAATATTTGCGAAAATATTCCCAAAGTGACTACACAATAAGAATTATTCGAACTATATACCTATTAATAATTTTTAATAGGTATTAAAAATACCTAATAGCTATTAATTTTTAAATATATTTAATATTTTTTTTTAGATTTCTACTTTACGTTTTTATTTTATTTTAATTTCATTGTTGTCTTATTAGATTTTATATTTTATTTTAATATTCCATTTTTTTTTCCCCCGGCGATGGTAACATGAAAATATTTTTCATCCAAAAAAATTAACATTTAGACTAAGTTTTTGTTTTGTCTTTGTTTTTAATATTTTTGTTTGTTTTGATTTTTTTATATTTCGTGTTCGGGCGATGATAACGCCGGAGCGTTTTTCGTCCAGCAAAAATTCAAAAAAAAAAAAAAATTTTTAAATGTCCCTTAACAAAATTTTTAATACTTTCTTTTACGATATAAACCTTAGTGAAAAATATTTTAATCTGATATAAAAACTAGAATTCAATAAGATTTAAGATTGTTCAACCTGTAAGTTTCATTAAAATGTAATCTTCTGCTGTTAAGGAATTTTAGATATATATATTCAAAAGGAATCTGACCGATAAAACGAAATAATTTTAATTAGTTTAATTTGTTTTTAAACTACTACTGTTTTTTATCTGCTACTATAAACCTGTACCTAGACAATGTAGTATAATATTTCATAACAGAGTCTCAGTTTATTGATAAACTAAGAGTAATGATGCTCATTGAACAACCAGTTTCTATGATTTACTAAATGATTATGACTCTTATAATTCTAAATTAACTTAAATTTCCTCAAAACTTATTATATGCAGTGTGTTTAGCGATAGAATATTCGGTTTAGTGAATAAGAGAACGATAAAAACTACTTCACTCCTCAATATATATATTTTTTTATCATTTTAAAACTATATATATATATTATTACGTGGTTCAGTAAAAAACGATGAAGTTTTTATTTTTGTTAAATAAATTTAAGAATAAGAAAATTGTTGTCAAATATTTCATGGTAAATTAAATTTTTTTCATTCCGTAATTTAATATTTTCGTTCTAAAAACGTGAATGTAATTCAGATATCTATTTATATAGCAACTTATAACGATATTGTAGCGCACATTATTATAATTTGCATTTAATAGTGGGCAGAAAAGATTTTAACACTTTATAAAAAATAAATAATAAATAAATAACATTGAATATTTTATTTTTTTTATTTAAATCTAACACAGTTTGTATTACCGATAAATAATATGAAATTGGAACTTTACATTAACGGACAGAATAATAAATACGTTTTTTTTACCTACGTATAGAATAACAACATAAACAGAGTTTTGGTTTTAACTGGATGGATAATTTTCATGGAAAAACATCGAAGTGAATGTTGAACATCAGTTTTACAATATTTAAATAATATTAAATTGCACAATAGTGTTACTTAATTTACATATCTTGACAGGAATTTGGTGTATAAATTTACATTTATCTACCTTTTTTCATTAAATTTTTTTTCATGTAGATTTCAGTGACATTTTGAAAAAGAATATTTTATGAGTACAGTCTAACAACAAATAAAATATTATTTACAATTTTTTTACCTTGAGTTTATTTACATACTCTTTGCTAATAATACTTTTGAAGTATATTTTGTACAAAAAACGTATTTTAAGACTCTTTTCTGTTTAGCTTCCGGAACCACCGTAAGATATTACAGAGGATGAATGAGGATGATGTGTATGAATGCGAATGAAGTGTATCTTGTACAATCTCAAGTCGACCATTCCTCCTAAGAAGTGTGGTTAATTGAATCCCAACCACCAAAGAACACCGGTATTTACGATCTGGTATTCAAATCCATATAAAAGTAACTGCGTTTACTAGGATTTGAACCTTAAAAGTATTTTAAGGCTGCCAGTATTTAAGTTTTTAAAATTATTAAGTTTTTCACCATAACAAAAAATTATAAAGTTTCTTTCTTTTTGTATAATATTTGCTCTTTTTAATTTTTATTAAAATATTTTCTTCTGTTAAGCAATCTAGAGCAATATTATGCACAAAGTATCGATTTTAATATCGTTACCCCAAAATTTAAAACAAAAATCTGACTGCAAAGATGTAATACTTCCCTGGAATTTATATGTTCACACGTTATACATGGAAAAAATTACCGAGATTTCTTTTCTTTTTTTGGGGGATAGTTTATAATGAGGTTTTATTGTAAAATTATCATTTTTTGTTTAAATAAACCAAAAAAAAAATTAAAAAATCAGTATGTTTTATGTGTTTCTGCTCCTCCACCTCCAAAATCATCTACCAAGAAATTCTTTAATTTTTCTAAATTTATTATAGTAAATGGAAGAAACTAAAAATAATTCCATCGAAAAATGTAGAACTAATAAAAAGTACTTTTTTTTGTAGGGGGGGAACTTAACGAAATTTTATTATAATATTATTACTAAAAGTTTAAATAAACCGAAAAAAAGGTTTTAAATAATTTCAAATAAACTATATTCTGAAACTTTGATCGGCTCTCCTACCCCCAGTATTATTCTCAAAGTATTTTTTTTGGGACGTTTTCACTGTTATAGTAATACTAATAGCGAAAACGTCCCAAAAAAATACTTTGGGGGTAGGGGAGCCGATCAAAGTTTAAAATTATAAAGCTAGATTAATAAATATAAAGATAGATTAAAATATATGCAATAAATGAAAAGATTCCTTTTTTTATTTAATATAATAAACAACATATATTGCGGATAAAGGAACCTGTAAATAACATGTATTATTTAATATTGGGGTGTTAAAATTTAGACAATCTAACTTTCATAAGTGATCGATCACATAACATTTTGGATATAATTATATAAATGAATTTGTGTAAATATTTGGTATTATTTTTTTCATTTTTATTAATTGGACACATTAAACGACTATAAAATTGGGTTGTTAAAATATATATTAATTTTATTGATATATCATGAAATACTGAAGATAAATTTAGAGATGAAGATTATTTATTTTGATCAGTTACAATTTTATTAATAATAAATAAAACAAAATAATAAAAATAAAATAATAATTTTATTTTCTTTATTTACAATTAATTTGATTCCTTTATTGTTTATGTAATTGCAACATAATAATATATGTATTTTATACTGGTGTATTGTTTGTATATTATGGAATACTTGTCAACTCCTTTTTTACAAGACCTAGGCTCCTAAAATAAATATTATGTTAAGCCATGAAATTTTTCAATATTTAAAACAGCCAATAATAAAAGAGTTATCATTACCTATAACAAATATGCTAATAAAAAATTTTAAAAATTGTAAAACTTTCCTGACATTAGTTATTTATTCTTATAAAGGGAAAAATATATTACACAAGAATTAAGATTATACAAGAAAAAAGATACGTAAGATTTCTTTTTTGGGGTGAGAGTATTTAATGATAGTGTTTTACTGGAAGATTATCTTAATATGGTAAAATATATATAATCAAATTTAATTTATAAAATATATTATAAAATTTAATTTATAATATATAAAAAATTATCTTATATACGAGTATATTTTTGGTTCAAGTTAACCAAAAATGTTTTAAAAAATTTGTATATTTTTTATTTTTCTTGCTCACCAACCTTCAAAATTAACTTCCAGGAATTTTTATTTTATTTTTCTACGTTTATTATGTTAAATGGAAAAAACTAAAAAAAAAAAAATTACTAGTGATTTTTAGTCATTTTTTGGTTCAAAGATTTTCTACCAATAAAAAGTTACCTAATTTTTTTTAGGCGCGGGGGAATTATGATGAAATTTTATTTTAATTTATTACTAAAAGTTTATTATTTAAACTTTAATACTATAAAAATTTAAACAAACCCAAAAAGTTTTGGAAAAATTCAAATAATCGATATTGGTAAAATTTGCTCTCCCACCCTCAATGTAGCCTCCAAAGTATTTTTTTTTATTTATTTTTTTTTTTTTTTACTTGCACGACTACTATTCCTACCTAGGAAGACATTAAAAAATTAGTTTAAAATATATGCAATAAATAAAATATAAAAAGATAAATTTTTTAGATTTTGGGGGGAAGGGAGAAATTTTAAAGCAATTTTTTTTTTAAATCTTAAAAGATAAACATTCACTCATGTACTGAGCTTAAAGTGGAGTTATATTTACAAAATTTTTTTAGAAGACTGACCCCCAAACCCTCCCATCTTCAGGTGATAATGACAGGAGTTTATCAACAAATTGTCCCATATGCAGGAGTCACTGCACGAAATTTCATCAAAATTTTTTTACCCAGTCAAAAATTATTAAGCTTCAAACATGTAAATGCACGTACATATCATCATTATTCCCTATTTTTTTTTTCGATTTTTTGAGGCTCCCTGGATCATGAAACAACGAGAAATGCAAAAAATACTTTACCCTATTTTATAACTGATCCCGTACATTCTTGCACCTGCAGCATAGCTCTAGAGCTATGATGCCTGGAAAGTAAAAACGATATTTCATTTCAATCATTATAGTTGAAAAATGAAGAATTCACATAATTATAGTTCAGTAAATCGGGGTTTTAGTCGAGATAAATGATTTTTGTTAATTTTTACAGTGGAATACAAAATTAAATATTTTTGAAGATTAATATGCAAATTAGAGTAAGGGAAACATATGAGATATATTTTTCTCCATCCATACACTAGATAATTTTAAAATAAGCCGTTTTACATGATTTTATGAGTTGTTTCAAGTTCCAACATTTTTGAATTTAATATTAAAATCCTCTGTAAGTTGAATAAAAGGAGAATAAGGAAAGAATAGTATGGGTTACGTTAGATAAAACAAGTCATACTATCCGAGTTGGAACCATTCTCAAATATATATAATTCTTTTTTTTATTTTTAATTGCCAGCAAAAATATAAGATAAAACTTTTCGTTGGACAAAAATATAATTCATTGTAAAATATGTAAAAATGTTACTTGTAAAATGTACCCACTTATTGATTTAATATAACATGATATCAAAAAATTATCTTAAGTATTATTACGCGAATTTCATGTTAAATAATAAAGTAGAGTATATTGTTTTATCAATGAACATTGTTATATAATAAGCTTTCGATCCGAGTTATTCTCCCAGAGGTTGATTTACGACTTGTATTAATTTACAAAGAAATTAATGGTTTTAAGTTATAATAATACAATGCAGAGTATATATATCATGTAATGGTTCTATGATCACATTCATGTCTTCCGTGAGAAAATATATTTAATTAGATATGTGATGAAAAAAACCTTTACTTTCTTGTACCAATAATTTACAATCAATTTTTTTTTTTCAATTAAAAATAAAACATTTTGTCTGTGTAACGGTTTTAAAAAATAAAAAGGAAAAAAGACTATTGTTATAATAAGGGCTAAAATAATCTATTGGTTGAATCAAGTGGTATAATTGATTAGTCATAATGTTTAATATGCATGTTATAACAAAAAAAAAGTTTATCTGCAAAAATATTCTATCAAAATGAATTTATACTCAGCTGTTTTACATAACGCTAATTAGTTTCCCATTTTTTTTTCAATTTTAAATTATATTACCTCAGAGTACATAATTATTTTGTTTACAAGACAATACAATTAGTATCGCTGTGTGAATCAAGTTGAGTAATATATTTACCTAATATGTGAAAAGTTTATGACGTTTACGTTGATAAAATTGTTATGCCATTACTTGTAGGTAATATACTAGATAAATATTTTACTATTTCAATTATTATCTGTTTCTTCAATTACCAATTTTAAAAATAATAAGTTAAGTTTTAAATATATTTGATTTAAGTTAAATCATACTTGACCTAAATTTTCACTTTCCTTCTTTGAAATTTTTTCCTGAGAGAGAAGGTACTAAAAAATAGCTCGTTACTTTTGCAAACAAAATTAGAGTAGAAACTTATCTAATTTTCTTCGTGTGTCTCCAGATAATGTAAATAAGAGATAAATATTAAAAATTAAAAAACACAACTGTCAAGAAAAAAACTTTGCTGTCAGACATTGCTCTTTAATAAAGGATAATTACAGAGCACGCGGGTGACAATTTTGTATATAATTTAATTTTTTTCATATTTTTTATATCTATTTCAAAAAAACACACACAAATATATATATATATATATATATATATAGCCTCTGACACTCCCGGTAACGTAAGGATCCCAACTCGTGGTTTTACATCTAAATCGGTTCAGTCGTTGAACTGCTACGGTGGAAAAAACATACATACATATGTACACCCTAAATATATTGCACTCATTTTTAAGCAGATGTTTAATTAATTATTAAACTATAAACCACAGTGAGTATTTTTTAAATACTTTAACTTTTTCAAAGGTCTAAACTTATTTTATTAAAAACAGCTGTTTTTAATTTTTACAAATTCATAACATTTTTTTTGTTAAGTTTGTTATTAATAAAAGTTGATTTTTTTTCATAGGTTTTATTAAATCAATTTTCTCAGAATAAAATTTTCTACACGTTTTGATAATAAAATTTATGCATTTATTAGTCGTTTAATAAAATTGTACTTCAAACATAAAAAAAAAATATTTTTCGTCACTGAATGTTTCTGTTTTACGTTGGATATCATGAAAACTATAGGGAATACAGTTCCGGGACCAAACTTTTCGCTAGCGGTACCTCGATAACAAAACCTTTTCGGACATATGTTTATATGAACGTTTTTCCTTATTTCATGCTCTAGAATCAGTTTCCAGATTATTTTCCTTTCTTTTTAAATCACCTGCAAATATAGACATATATTTATATTTATATACTCTATGACCCTCTCGGTAGCGTAAGGATTTCAAGGCGGGGTATACATCTAAATCGGTCCAGCTGTTGAGCTACTACGGTAGAACAAATCTGCATACACACGCCCTAAATATATTACACTTATATTTTGCCCTTTTTGGGCAGTCATATAACAAGGAAGGAATCTGCATCTGTTTTTAAATAGAAAAACCCCTATATCTCCTGATGTACGCATAAAGAAATAAAATAAATAATGGAATTATATATAAATATTTAAGAAGTACGATTTTTCAGAAATACATATTTTTAATTTATTGATTATGAAATGGATTTTAAAAATAAATAATAAATAACGGAATAAATTCCATCAAAATTACTTTAACCACATATAATACATAATATAGAAAAAAGCCACCGAGTGCTTAATACAATAAAATATTACTATTAAAAAATACTTTATAATAATTACTGAACAGAAATATTTAGAATGTATTACAATTTTTTTTTCTCTATTATAAGAGTTTTAACCATATATAGATTAAAATTATTGCAATTCAGGATCTTATCCTCCTTGATTAAAAATCTTCCTTGAATTAAAAACTATTAAAAGAATACACAAAAGAAATTCCAACATGTCATTTCATGTGTTAAGGAAATGATTATACTATAGAGAACAGTATACATAGTATTGTAACTAGCAATCGTGTAGTAACATTTAGCAAACAAAAGAAACATTCAGAACAAAAAAAATAAATAAGATTTCTCAGTTACAGCAATAATATGGAATATAGAGCACATTTATCCTGAACGAATAACACAATGAAAATCATTACATTTGGTAAATTATCTAATATGAACAGTTTCTATATTGCTCAAAATTATTTCACTTCATCGTTGTATAAAAAACATCTGTTATTCTGCTGTACAGTTTACAATAACATAGATGTACATGTATCAATGATGTAAAAGGCAAAAAAGAATAAAATTCACTCCATCTATGTGAATAAATCTATTAAGTTGTATAGTACAAGAAACTTTACAAGTTATCATAAAAATAAGTTAGAGCTTACATATCGTCAGCTGTCAACTGCCTTATGTTGTTTTTATTAATAATTTCTGCGAATGACTGTGTGTAAAGATGAAACTAGTTTTTCTCATGATATGTCATGTTAAGATTTACATTATATTTATTCCAGTATTGATTCAATTATTAAAAAAGATTTTCCTTATTTAAAACTTTCTCAGATTTATTTAGTTAATATGTATATTTAAAATATACACGATTTTCTTTTTAATATTTTTATTTATAGTCGTATAAATAATCGAAATCATTAGGGACTTATCAGTGAAATATAACTGTACCGGTAAATGTGTAATCTTGAACAAACTCAGGTCAACCATTCCTGAAACGTGTCGTTAATTGAAACCCAATCACCAAAGAACACCGGCTATCCACGATCTAGTATTCAAATCTGAATAAAAGCAACTACCTTTATTAGGATTTGAATCTGAGAACTTTCGATTTTGAAATCAGCTGATTTATGACGACTTGTTTACGACTAGACCAACTCGGCAGGTAATATACTTGTTAACATGTTGGTTTGCTTTCTCCCGCCACCACCCCATTCGGTCACCCTAAAGCATAAGACCGAATGTCTATGACACAAACGGCTACTGAGCCTCGAAACAGTTAAGCGACCAATCCTAACTAGCTCCTGGCGCTAGTTCGCTCATGCTTAATTGCATAAGCGAACTAAGCGGTGGTGCCACACACCACTCGCTTTGTGTCCCACCGCTCACTTGTCATATATTACTAAAAAAAAAAAAAAATGGGTAGGCGCACCCCGTCAACTAATAATAAAATATATATAACACTCAATAAATTAATTTACATCGTCAAGACAATTCGCTGCCACGCCTAGGTCATGCCAGCAAGTACTTGTCCACCATATTAAAGCGTTTGGAGCTTTATTGGCTGGTGGCCAGCCATCATTCCCGGGTAGCTTCCCACAGCAGCACGGTAGGAGTGATTTTTTCAATGACGCTGTCGTCACGTTGACTCACCGCTTATGAGTGCCCAATTTTCCCCTTGACCTCTAAGTTCCAGAGTGGCCTAAGTTCTGGTCCCTCCAAGAGCTGGACAGTCTAACATCGTGTGTTCGTTTGACTGGACCTCCCCCCTCAGACGCACAGATCATAGCTGCCAACCAGAACCGAAACAAATATTGGTTCAAGTTCGCGTGGTTGGAGAGCAAATGGGCACCCGTTGCCCTTAAAAATAAAGAGAGGCATACCATGTCTCTGATTTTATTATGTCAAGATAAATACAATAATAACTTAGAAAGAAAAGACAATAAATTTCTATCTTTTTTAAAAAGGGTAAAATTTTACCCGCCGGGTTAAAATTCATCATCGCAAAAACAGCCGAAAGATAAAAAAATTTTGAACAATGATTGTTAATTTTCCCTATTTCCGACTATACTAAACGAGATATTCTTACGATTTTAACTTTAAAATACTCTTCAGATAAATATCTGAAAACCATTTATTAATTTTTTTATTTTATGTTAAAAAAAACATAAATTGTTTTTTACATATTTGTCATTTTATGCTATCGCTAAAGAATTAATCTTTATGAAATTTAGTAGCATTGTGATGGTAATTTATATTTATAATTGTGTTTCGCGAACGAAGCCGCGACTAAATCTAAATCTAAAACCAATTAGTGGATCCAGTACTGACCAAACTGTCGCTCTGAAGAAATTACAATATACTGATAGTGTTTATAAATTGAGCAGGCTTTAATTTTTTTTTATCATGATTATTCTCACAAGCATGATTTTAATGGACAAAGGGGTCCAGGAGGTAGAGCCCCTGGCTAGAAAGGAAGGATGAGAAAGTCGGCCCTGACTGGCTAAACATACCCTGACAACGACGGGGAAACGCAGTAACCACATAATGTGGGCAAAGACGCGACGGGGACGATAGTATAATTTTAAAACAAAAAAAAATTAAAAAAAAAAAAAATTAAATCTGATGTAATTAAAAAAAATAATTTAATAAATTTTTGAAAAAGTAAATGGGGAATTTAAAACCAAGATCTGAACATATAGGTTATAAAAAATTTAGAAGCCATTAATATTAGTTACAAATATTTATTTGTGCAATTATTGTAAAATTATTATCTACACGGACCTTAAATCAATTATTTTCTAAATTAAATGCAGGGATAACTTTCATATTTCAAGAGGCATGTTCATAAATCTCCGTGAAAAAAATCTGGAACAACTTAGAAGTTTCAGATTCTTAATTTATTTAAAAAATTTGTTAATCTTAATTTTTTTTTAAATAAACCAAATTACACATACTTTTTTATAATTGTTAATATCTAAATAGAATATATTCGATTACGGAAATTTTTAATTATGAAACTATGTTGCAGAAATTCGTTACAATGACAAGTATTGCACACAAATACAATAACATTACAAACTATACGGTTAGAAAAACTTTGAAATGAAAACGTTTTAAAAGAAATAATTTAAAAAACCAAATATCTGTTGGCAAGCTCATAATAGCTAATTTGTCATAGCAGAAAGTTTTTATTTCACCGCAGTGTTTAATTAACAATCAGTTCCTATTTAAGAAACCATAATTCAATCTGAATAAAAAAATATAATGAATGAATGCAGAGAAGGATTTCTACTGAAATCCTTCAAAGAACATATATATATATATGCATAAGTAAACATATCTTATACAGTACACATAAATATTCACATATAAAGATGAGTCCAAAATCCAATGTTTTTCAACATTGGATTTTGGACTCATCTTTAAAAGCAAAGAAAACACCAAACCTAATCTTATCTATTACACAAAAAATAACTGATCAAAGAAACAGCGAAACAAATCAACTAACCAACAAAAGTAGGGACGAAACGGAAATGAAGAATTTTGACGATGCACACATCCTAGAGTAGCTGATTTACCTCGAATCTTAATTTCGAATCACACACGTCTCAGGACCGACGATATTACAGATGTAATACATGCAATCGCCTTAGGTGCCTCTCGTCCTCGCTGTTACGCAGGAGATTAACCGCATGTCAGTTGACATGGTTGTTCAGTCTAATCTTGTATCTTGCATCGAACCGCCGTATCTCCTCTGGAACGGTTGGCAATCCCAGATAATTGTGTGTTTCAGTGTTCTTCGCAAACCATGGCGCTTTTTCTGTATTTCTCAATAGTTCTAGAATCGTGGTACGACTTCGGTGTTATTCTCGCCTATCGTACCGATAGTTTGATTCCGTATGTCCAATCGGTTTTAGGACCGCTGATTACAGAAATTGCTTGTTAAATAATGATAGTTGCGACTCCCTGCCTGGCAACTAGTATATCACCCTGGACTTAATGTTTAAAAACATAAAATCATTAATTAAAAACCAATAACAATTTTAAAATATTTTACAGTATTAATTAATATATTAACTTTGTTTTTGTTTCAGGGCGAGGGTGGAGGGATGAGGTGGTTCCAGAAATCATCGGATCCTCCGCAGCTCCTGAGTTTATCACCGTTAAGAAATGATGACGAATCCGATCCGACTGATCTGGCCGGTGAGCCTGGTACACCGTCACAACATCGGTCTAGGCTAGGTAATTTCGTCATCCTTTAATTGTAATAAAATTCAACAAAGATTAACCAAAATAAATAAGGAAATGTTTTGCTACTAAACGTTGTAGTAAATTTATGAAATTTCTTTATGTTTTTATAAAGTCCCTGAAAAAAACCATAAAATATTGTAGGTTAACAAATATTATTAGAGAACGTGTTCATAAATTATACCAATTATACCGCAACCGTGTGGCTCACCATACTAGCATACCCGTAAAGTTAAATCATAAAAGTGAGGGTTTGTTGTTATTATTAGTGTTTATGTTCAACCGCTGTGAAAGATTATTTCTTTCATTTTTACAATTTATTCATTTACGATCAGCTTGGCCTCATTTTACGTTACCCAGATTAAAAATAAAAATTTCATAAACTGCAATTCAAAACAAACAATAAACTGACAATGATGTCTTGATTTTTTCAGGCACTTGCAATAAAAAAATTCGTTCTCTCCTAATAAGGCACAAATTATTTTTATTCATAAGGCCTTCAATATTTTCCCTCCTCTTTGATTTTACTGTTATTTTTTTTTTATTTATTTAAAATTTTATGAAAGGAAAAATAATAAAATGAAATTTTTATAATGTTTTATAATTAAACCAATTGAAGTAATAAAAATTAGTTCATATTAAATCTTTTGCTAAAGAGTTTTTACCTTAATATTGTATATATTATATAGTGGTATTATATTATATATTATAAGAAAGAAGCCGTAATAAGAAAGGGAGTCCGACAAGCATGCTCCCTATCCCCGTTACTTTTTAATCTTTACATAGAACTAGCATTTAATGATGTTAAAGAACAATTTAGATTCGGAGTAACAGTACAAGGAGAAAAGATACGATTTTCTGATGATATAGTAATTCTAGCTGAGAGTAAAAAGGATTTAGAAGAAACAATGAATGGCATGGATGAAGTCCTACGCAAGAACTACCGCATGAAAATAAACAAGAACAAAAGGAAAGTAATGAAATGTAGTAGAAATAACAAAGTGGACCACTGAATGTGAAAATAGGAGGAGAAAAGATTATGAAGGTAGAAGAATTTTGTTATTTTGGGAAATAGAATTACTAAAGATGGACGAAGCAGGAGCGATATAAAATGCCGAATAGCACAGGCGAAACGGGCCATCAGTCAGAAATATAATTTATTTACATCAAATATTAATTTAAACGTCAGGAAAAGATTTTTAAAAGTATGTGTTTGGAGCGTCGCTTTATATGGAAGTGAAACTTGGACGATCGGAGTATCTGAGAAGAAAAGCTTTTGAAATGTGGTGCTATAGAAGAATGTTAAAAATCAGATGGGTGGATAAAGTGACAAATGAAAAGGTGTTGCGGCAAATAGATGAAGAAAGAAGCATTTGGAAAAATATAGCTAAAAGAAGAGACAGACTTATAGGACACATATTAAGGCATCCTGGAATAGTCGCTTTAATATTGGAAGGATAGGTAAAAGGGAAAAATTGTATAGGCAGGCCACGTTTGGAATATGTAAAAGAAATGGTTGGGGATGTAGGATGTAGAGGGTATACCGAAATGAAACGACTAGCACTAGATAGGGAGAGAGAGCACTAGATCTTGGAGAGCTGCGTCAAACCAGTCAAATGACTGAAGACAAAAAAAAAATATATTGAGATAATTTTATCATCCACTTCATGATACTGTGCACTATAATTCCAGTTTAGATTATAATACGCAGATACTCGCACTTCATTTGATTCATGGAATATAGTTATGCACTGGTGTTAACGTCTTACAGCAACTGTTGGAAATTTACATAATTTTCTGAAGGCAGGTCCTAGCCCTTCGCATCATATTTTTTTACAACATTGGATATCAGGGCTAATGGAATTCATGTCAAAAATTACGGTCCGAAGGGTTTGAACCTGCCTTCAGGAAAATGGTGGATATTTCCAACACATGCTGTAAGATTTACTAGTAGTGCTTAACTACATTCCATGAATTAAATCAAATGTATCTCTGTATTGTATATAGCCCATACTGGAATTATAGTGTATAGAATCATAATACTATACACTAGTAAAAAATATGCACGAAAAAAGTTCCTTTTGTCATGCGTACATGATATGCACGACAAAAGGAATTTTTTTGCGCAGTTCGAAGAAAAAAGAAAGTTATTTTTTATCAACTATTTTTGAAATTATACAAATTAAAACTAGTTATACACTGATAAAATCTTCTTTAAAAATATATAAACTGTAGAAACATTTTAATTTAGTAATCGAAACAGTAAAAAATACAAAAAAGATTAATAAAGAAAAAAAATAGATTTTGTAAGTCGGATTCTATTACTTCCCTAGTCCTCTAATAAGGCATGAAATTACTTCCAGCCGATAAAGCTCCATTAGATAAAACTGATAAAAACAACATTATTCATGTTTCTTTAAAAAAGGTCAGTCACCAATGTCAATTTTGAAGATTTTTAATCTATCTAATCCCTAGTTATTAACCCTTTCTGTTAATACGCTTGCTCATATACAGGACGGACGAACAGAATTTATCCCTTGATTTTTTAATTTCTTGACATTCATTTTCGACCCGTAAGTCGAAAATGCTAAAAAAAGTAGACATAATTTATGGCACAATTATCATACTTTTATTTTGTGAAGTATAAGAGTATATTATTCGTATAACACTCAGGAAAGTAAAACTTTGAATCGATAGTTGAAACGGTAAAATAAAATAAAGGTATTTAAAAATATTATTTTTTAGCAGGAGTAGCATCATTCCCTAACTCAATGATAAGGATTGAAAATTAATTCTACTCTGAAACCTTTCATTTATAGAAAATAATGTAACCATAAAAAAATTATAAAATTCTTTTTCTTATACTTAATACCTTACCACCTAAAAGATGATGATTTGTTTTTTGTGTAAAACTAAAATTTTACTAAACATTTATTAATTTCAAGGGTATTGCATTCAATGTACAAGACAATTAACTGAGATAGTTTTTTCGTTTTAAAGAAAATATGTTTTTCTTCTTTTGAAAAACCCCCTATACTTTGCAAGATATTTTTATATTTATTCAAAATTTAAGAGTTTCTTATAAAAAAATTTCTAAAAAGATGAAAAAACTTTTAAGTTTGTTTAAAATGAGACCGGTAAAACCTGTAAATATCATAAATTATTCATTATAAATACAGTAATAAAAAGTAGAAGTAAATAAAGACATAATAATCTCAATTGCATAAACGTTTACACCAGATTTCGTTGTTGTTGATTAACCGTTCCCGAGATACAAAGGTAAGGTCATATATACACATTATATGGTGCATAATAAGTATAATTTATAACATGTATATCATACAGGCATAAATAATTATTTAAAGAAAGATATATTTTAAGGATCAGGTGAATTATAAAATGTCAAGAAATACTACAACAGAAAAAACCGGGCTGGAATCATCTTTTTACGAGTAGTTATATTTTTTTCTGTTTGACCTACATTCTTGTATTTCAACAGCCAGAAAACTTAAATCATTTAAAAATCCTGCGGTCAAAAGTAGTGATGTAATTTTTATCGTATTTTACGTAGGAGGTGATACTTTGAATTTATTGAATTAAAAAAAAAAGAGCTCATTCTGTTTATCAATTTTTTATATCATATTCATTTAAACTTAAGTTTATTCTTTTACCGACCCTAACTGGCTGATGGGCTATATGGTAACACAAACAATTCCGCTCATTACCATTTCTTAGAAGATTGTATTTTGTATTCTATAACTGTGTATGTAAATTTTTGTTGAATATTCTATATTAGGAACTGCTTTATGATAAAATCAACTAAAATTAAAAACTGTAAGATCTTAAACAGACATTTAAATGTATAAAAAGTGTCTACTGAGTTAAAAATTGCAGTTCATACCTAAAGCACGTTTAAAAAACGTGCTTGTCTCCTTAAAGTTTTTATCAAATTTTGTAATAAAAATACAGAATGTTGTAATATCGATATTTGAAGGAGATATGCAAAGATATTACGTAGTAAATTTTCTATATTATTGCATATTTTAATTTCTCAAAAAATTGCATTGCTCTCTAAAATGTATAATAAACTGCTTTTAGCTACCAAAAAAGACATACGTTAGTGTAATAATGAAATTCTACAACAATTTTTGTTTATTAATTATTTTTTAATATTTTTTATTTACTGTTGCATCAAAGTCATTAGCGACTCATCAATACCTGTATTAATGTACTAGTAACGCGTAGTCTTGAACAGACTCAGGGTGACCATTCCCGAGTATATGAATGATGAATTAGTATTTCATCAATATTCCCGAGGTTAATTCAATTTTTTTTTTTTTTTTATGTACTTAAATATAAATATATCAATTAAAAACATATTGCAGTTTAGAATTGCAACAATTTTAAATAAGATTGTTTAATTGTAACAATAATAATAACGCTTAACTATGTAGAATACTGCACTGAATTGATTGATCCCTGTTTTCTGTATTTTGTTTTTGTATAATCCCTTATAATTGACCATAAAAATTATACTCGTAACCTGATGTGGACACGACACGTCTTCCTTGTACGCCTATTAAATTACATTTACACATTTTTTTAAAATGAAAAGTAAATAACATTTTATTTCAATAATAATTTCTGATTTTTTTTTTCTTAATATTATTATTGAGTTATTATTTATCGTAAATATTTTTTTTACAGAGGTTAATAATTATTAATAAATCAATATATTTTAATTATAAAATAGTTTAAAAAAAAAGAAAGGAAATGACGGTTGATTCAAACTGATGTGCCTTCCCCTTGTAAGATCCAAATATTTCATCAATTAAAATTTTATTTGGCTATAACTCTTGAACCAAAGAAAATAAGTATCACTTATGATATATCGTTGAATAGCTCTCAATGAGGGCTTATTACTGCAGTTAATAAAAAGTGCAAAATCCAGATTTTTTTGGATACTTTTTGTTCAGTCGACTGCAATAAAAAGGGGAGGTGCACATCTAGATGTTACAAGTTCTAAATCCATAATCTCAACATCCGACGGCTAATCGTTTTTGAGATATGCGAGATAAATACGTACGCACATACGTAATTAAGTATACATTTGTACGTACGTATTTATACGTACGTCACGCCGAAACTAGTCAAAATGGATTCATGGATGATCAAAACGAATATTTCCTTTGAAATTTATAAACCGAAATTTTTCGCGATCACAATACTTCCTTTACTTCGTACAAGGAAGTAAAAAGAAAAAACTCTCAGCTTAAATTTTTTAATATTAACATATTATTGTGCGGTATTATATTGATTCCTGTTATTGATAAATATGTTAATATTCTAATCGCTATTTTTTTGGATATGTTTCCAAACATGATTATGAGCATAAAAAAATACATTCAATTAAAAAAACATTCAATGCTGCTAATAAATATTAGCAGCATAATAAAATTATCGTAATCATTGGAAACACTTTTGAAAATATTATTTGTACGCTTTTTCTTTTAAAACTGTTTTTATCTGTTGCTGACCAATCATTGTCAAGTGTTGCAGGCTACGGAATCGATAAATTGTAGTGATATTTTCTGCGTGTAGTATAGTTATTATCTGAAGACTTGTGGAAAAACATAACCGTACTTGAATTGGTTTTCATATCATTAGCAGTGACGTTGTCGAGAGGATAATTCATTCTTTAAACATTTTAGCTCCGATCGCTTGAAGGAAATAATCATTTTAATTAAGCTAAGCATTATTAAAATAAATGAGAACTATTTTGGCTTCATTCCGGGTAGTACGGACAAAAAAATGTAACATGAATATTTTTATAAATTTTAAAGTAAAAATATGTTATTTTTGTAATAAAATTTATCGCATTTTATTTTGTTATGTTTTAGTGAGACAGTAAATTAATATTATACGCATGTTTTTCAGTCAATTAATTTTTTGGCCAAACTGTAATCGACAGCATTAATTTTTATAAGTTCGGTTACTCTAATAGTGGATCTTCCTATTAAGGAAGGTATTTTGTCTTCAAAACCCCATTTTTCCCATCCCTTGGTTAGTAATATAAAAAAACTATACTTATGTTTTATACTTATACACTCTCTAAGTTTTAGATCTTACCCAAAGAATAGTAGGAACTTTAAACAAATAATAATAAAGTAATAGCAATATTTTGTTTTATCGAAAAAGCCCCCCTATTTCCACCTCCACGGTCCGATTTTGGCCGTTAACAACTCGAGATTTTGGGACGAGTTATTTTTAAGGAACAATTTGAAAGTTTTTGGCGCAAAATTACCGTAGTTATATATATATATATATATATATATATATATATATATATATAAATGTTTGAGCTGACAGTGGTTTTGGGGTCTGGGGGATGTGAAACGCGAAGATATGTCAAAATTTTCTGGAAGTCGAGTCATGGTACCCGTTACAATAGGTAGCTTTCTTATGAAATCTACCAAAAATCAGATATTAGAACATGCGATTCTGTAGGTCATGACATTTTTGAAAGTGTGATCGCTAATTACATTTTTATATATATCAACATTTTTAGCACTTAGACGGTAGTACCATTGTGTAGAAAGTAGTTATTAAAAATTTCACTAATTTTGAATATTCCCATTTACGGATGTAGAATCTCTGAGCCTTAATGTTGTGCATTTAGTTGTTTTCAAGGAATAAGGATTTCACAATTATTTGTATTAAAGTTGCCGTCCAATCTAAATGCAGATATTAGTCGCGGTTGGCGTGCGTAGTTTTTCCCCTCTGTTTGCTAGTTCAAAATGTTTTTGAGCTTTGATAGATGACAGTAAGCTTTGACCGTGAAAAGTTTTTCAATCTCTACTTAAATTCGATTTTTTTATATTACATTTCTCACAGTATTTGTACCTTCTTAACAATTGAGACCTCGTTTGGAAAATAATGTTAGTTTCTTCTTATAGCTGTATTAATTGTTCTTACACTGACTTCTACCTGTTGTGGCAATTCCTTATTAATTTTAAAGTACTGGAAAACTTTTCAGAAGTATTAAGTTTCACATGTAACATCGTATAGATGTTAAAATTGTTTTTAAGGTAATATTTACCATTTTTGCTAAGATCACTATAGTTTCTATCTTTAGTATTTCTTACCTTTGTTAGTTTCATTCTTTTATCTCTTTTTGGGGCGTTTCTCAAGCACTGTATTGTCAAAACCTATTGTACTCTGGATTCTTGGTTTCGAAAAGCACCAACAAGAGATAAAAGAATGAAGCTAAGAAAGGTATGAAGTTCTTAAGATAAAAATCGTATGGAGTTTACTGTATATCTGTGATACAACCTATATTTTAAAAATCTCGCACAAAATCATGTGCTTCAATAATTTCTCATAATTTTTTTCTATCAGAATCTGTTATAAGGTTTATCACAACATTTATATCTATCCTCCAATAAAAACCTACTTCTTTCGCAACCGTATTGGAATTTCCTTGCACAGAAATCTAACATAAGCTGCACAAATAGAATGTAGGTATCTAATATTTCTATTAATTATTTCTTATTAGTTAATATTTCTGTTAGAAAAATATTAATAAGTAATATTCCTATTGGATATTTTTATTTTTTCCAGAAGTTATCCGCTAAATTTAGGGTGCGTCTTAAATTCGAAGAACTAAGGTAATTTTCTCATAACAACTTGTCGACCCATGACAAAACAAAACATGTGAAGTTCACATAGTATAGTACTATATTTATTTTGTTTAATAATTCCCATATGATCATTAAGTTCACGCATACTATACAATCTTTTTATACAATAAAACGGAATTACTCATACAAATATACTCACAGAGACACGAATTTTTTTTCTGACATACTTTCATAAGACACGATGTCTTAATTGAATCTTTTGTATATACTTCATGAAATGTTGGTTTCAGATAGGTTAATTGAACGAAATAATGTTATTGTATTGTGCTGCATTTCAGCTTAATCACGCGTATCTTAAATTTAGTTCTGTGTTTATGTCATCACTCTATAATTAAAAAACTGTTAATATGTATAATTCGTGATTATATTCTTTACATTTCCCACTGTAAAAAAATTGTATATATATAAATTTTTTATGAATGATTTAATTTGCTAACCTGAATTTAATGAAAAGTTTGGTGTATTTACAACATTTTGAATTAACTGAATGAAATTACGCCACGATACCCGGAGATGATATAAATTTAATATTTGTAGCGGAAAAAAAAAATTGTATAGAAAAAATTTACTTCAAAATTCTTTAGACTTCTTTGCGACCATTCTCAGTAAGATTATTACTGGTGCTTTCACATTGTTGTTAACTGATTACTGTTGACATATTTTTTAATTAGTCAATCACATTAATAATTTCCGCGATGAATATGTCGGGTATGAATTACTTTAGTTTATTTATTGTATGTTTATAATAGATATATTTTATAATGATGAAATAACAAACAATTTATACAAACTGTGCTGTAATTTCGTACAATAACTTGATAATCTTTTTATACGGAAAGAAAATAATCGAAATTCTTAACGAGATATCGTTCCATTTCCCTTTTATCAAAAATTTCCATAAAGGTTTGCATCACATCTAAGTTCAAAGATAACAAAATTCCTTTTTAAAATCAATTAATATTGCTGATAATTCCTTCAGAAAATCATTTAAGGTAACATCCTCAGGTTTTATTTTAAATGATATAACTATTGGTCGTTTAAATTTGGCCTTGAATTCTTTTACTTTGTTATCTGTTTAATTTGTTCTATTTTGGTGCCTAAAGTTGGTTGCTTTTTTAGCATTTATTTTTTTATAGATAAATTAAATTTGGAAAACTTTCCCCCTTAAGTAACTGTTTAATGCTCAAAAATAACCTTCTTTATCAAACATTTTCCAGATAAATATTCACCTTCTCGGTTAATAAATTTCCAAAATTTTTTAAACAATTGTGTTATCGCAAAAAAAGGTTCCGTTATTGCTTAAAAAGATTTTTTAGAATCTGTTTTGTAAAATCCACATATTTTGTAGAATCTAATATCTATTTTTAGATTATATTTTTTCTTTTTTTTACAGATTTTCTTTCAATAGTAATTAATAGTCTTCTCAACAGATTTGCTTTGCAACAAAATTCCCTTAAGGAAAAGTTTTTTCTTCTAATTTATTCGTTTGATGTAATAATTTCTTCCATCCACATTTATTTTATTAAAAAAAATAATTTATTTAAGTCGTTCAAAAATTTGTCTTTATTACCCGATACTTTTTAGTTAAGTATGTAAATTTTTTAAAATTTTCTTTACTAATCTAGCCTGGATTTGAATTATATTTACTGGTTTTTATAGAGTAAATGGTATATTCTTTGTATTACTTGGTAAATGAAATTTTGATTGTTGAGCATGGTGAGGAAATATTGTCTACCTGTAAAAAGTTTATAAAAACTAAATACTTCGGTTATCGTTTAATGAACCAAGCATTAAAAGCGGTTTAAAAAAGTTAAAAAAAAAAACATTTTTGAAAACAAATTCGGGAGGTTTTAATCAATGTACCGATATACTACTTGCTTCTTAATGCATATATATATATATCTGCCATACTAGCATATAGTATTTTAATATATTTTAATTACAAATATCGCTACGTCCGTGACATAACAGTGGTTGATTTACTATTTGCGTATTACATATTATAATAACCACTTGGCGTTTGCATAGATCTTTCTTGAAAAATTACGAAAAATCAGATTATTCATAATTGAAAAAATGTGATCTGAACACCACATGACTTCCTTGTACGCCTATTAAATTACATATACACATTTTTTTTAAATGAAATATACATAAAATTTTATTTCATTAATGACTTCTGATATTTTTTAATTTTTTAATTTTTATTGTTATTATTGAATTAATATATATTGTAAAACTCTTTTTACAATCAGAGGTTAATAATTCTTAATGAATCAATAGATTTCAATTTAAAAAAAAAAGTTAAAAAAAGGAGATGAAGTCTGATTCGAACCGACGTTACTTGTTAAGATCCAAATATTTCATTAATTAAAATTTTATTTGGCTGTAATTCTGAAACCAGTGAAAACATGTACCACTATATATATAGTTGAAAAGCTCTCAATAAGGGTTTATTACTGTAGTTAAGAAAAAGTCCAAAATCCAATTTTTGAGGGGAATTTAGGCTTTTTTGGACATTTTTGGTTCAGTCGATTGTAATCAAAACGGGAAGTGCACAACTAGATGTTACAACAGTCCTAAATCCAAAATTTCAACATCCTACGGCTAATCGTTTTTGAATTATACGAGATACGTACGTACAAACGTCACGCCGAAACTAGTCAAAATAAATTCAGGGATGGCCAAAATGGATATTTCCGTTGAAATCTGAAAACCGAAATTTTTCGCAATCACAATACTTTATTTACTTTGTACAAAGAAATAAAAAGATAGAATTGAGCATAAACGATGAAAGAAAATTTGTTTAAGCAATTATTATAACATGTTAGTAAAATCATTTTTTTTCTTTTCAGATGAACGTAAAAAGTTGTAAAAACAGTTACGTTTCGTTATTTTTTTTTTTTTTGCATTTTGAACACATTAAAATGATTGCACTTTTAGTAAACAGAAAGAAAAAGGTAAATGGTGTAATAAAAATCATCTGCGGGAAGAGAGAGTCATCTTAAAACGCAATAGGTAAACGTAACCTAAATAAAATAACTAAATTTGTTTTCTGATACTTTACTTATAAAAATAATAATGTACGTGAAGGTTTAGTATACTGATTACATTAGTGTTATTAATTTTTTTTAAATTTAGGAACATTTAAAAATTATTATTTTTATTATAATACACAAAACGTACGCGCACATTATTACACTCACCCACACGCACACAAAATGATTTTATTTCACTTTTAGTTTATAGATTGTTATTTTATGCGTGTAAGACATTAATCTAAAAGTGTTTTTATTATATGCAAAAGACTAGTACTTTTAAGGAGTAGTTTAAGTTATGTAATCTTATTGCCTAATTAGTTAATGAAACTGGATGATTTTAACAATTCTTTCACTAAAAAAATTACCAAACCATTAATGAGTATATTTTCTGTTTACAAGCTAATGACAAGAAACAGTGTTCTTTTGAATTAAAACACAAATTTTTTTAATGGATGTAACCGTGTAAATTATATGTTACTGAACAAACTATTTTCTTTTAACCTTAACAGGTTTTGGACTAGTAGAATTTTATAGAATTAAATATTTTTTTTTTTAAATCTATTAATTGAATGCGGGAATGAACTAATGCTGAATAATTTATAACTAATTACTATTTATTGTTAGGACTAATGTAGAAAGAAATTTTAAAGTATATCAATCAACATATAAATTAAGAATAAATTATAAAAACAATCATTGAATAATAGAGGTGAATTCCGTTGTAAGATAATGAAATAGTTTTAACTTTTTTTTTCTTTCTTTCTTTCTTTTGCGGTATGTTAGTGACAATTTCAGTCAGTAGCGGAATTTGTTGCCGGGTAGTCGATTTTATATCTTTTTATCGGAATCTTAACTCAACTCATAATTCTTTGTCACGGAAAAACTATTACTTTAATTCTTAATTTTTTATTTCTTCCCTTTAGTACAGTTGTTGAACTTTACATTTTTCGCGTGTTGGGAAGTATATACATATACGTAAATACGTATGAAAAATAATTAGTAAACTATTTGTATTAAAATAGTGTTTTCAGTTTAAAATAATAACAGGTAATTTTGAAAATAAGTTAGTTGTTTTACATGACAATTATGCCTTATTTAAAAGAGAAAAATAAACATCCTACGGAAGTAGAAACATTTACAGAAAACAGTTGGATGATTTTTATGAAAACATGTAAGTAAACTAAAATAACCTATTTATTTATTACGTTTAGTTATATAATACTCTTTATATCAGTTCATTTAAATAAATTTTAAAACAAGTGAATACGCTGGTTAAAAATGGTAATTTTTGTTTGAAAAACGTGCATAGATAATGCTATTCAGTGTGTGTGTGCGCGCGCGTGTTTTGTGAACGTCGTTCACGGTATTTTTTAAAGTAATTAATTATGTATTTCCTAAATATTTAAAAAATAATAATTACCTAACCTCTACGTCAGGGGTTCCGCAGCCTCCGTCTTATGACTAGTAAAAAACATGCTGTACTCATTTTCACTGTGGACCTTCCCACTCCGGACCATGTCACCGTCACCTCGTTCGCTGATGATAGGGCAATCCTGATTGTCGACAAAGACCGACAATTAGCCTCAAAGGAGCTTCAATCGGTATTAGGCTTGATCGGCGTATGGTTGACAAAACAGAGAAAAAAAGATGAAGCAGAGAAAGTCGAGTCATATTACGTTTGCGATGAGAAGAACTGTCCCCGGGTCTACCTGAATGGCACTTTCATTCATTGTGAAAATGTCATCTAAGTCGTATTTTAAAACACGATTTAGTTTCATGTCACAGAATCGTTATTATGAAACACGATTAAGCAAAGATATTTGTAATGATAATTTTCTAACTAGTAATATTTTTCTCACCACCTTATCCGTAAAAATTGTTTTTCATAACCTATTACTGAATTTGTCAGATGAGTTTTACGTATGTTTGTAAGTCACTAGAAATATTTTATCTTCCGCTTAGAAATGATCGAAATGACCACCTTTTGTCTTTTTTTTTGTGGCAGCAAGAAGAACCTGCTGTACATATATAAAAATACTGAGTGAAGAAGAGATATAGAAATGTAATAATTTAAAACTTGTTACAGAAATTTAAAATGTTTTGAAACAAAATTCCAAAACATGTTTTATTTTATAAATTTTCCGACATAATAATTAAATTTTTTTTGAAATAATTCAAGTAATAAAATATAAATTATAAGTAAAGAACATTTTTGAATGATTATTATCATTATTAGATCCGTACTGTATAATAAAAGATTGTATTTAATTTTATGAAAATGGATTAATAAAACTTCAATAAATAACAGCAATACAAAAAATAGATGTGAATATTTTACTCAGCAAAATTACTGTTCTAGGTTTACATTAACTGAGAAATTTGTTCTACTTAAATCATATAAGATAATGCAGATATAATAGTATTTATAATTACAGATATAAATTAATTAATAAAAATACTGTTATTACAAGTTATTACACTTTACGCCATTCACTTGCCGGTTTCAATAACAATATTTGTATTTTATAATTTTCAAATAGTAGGAATATATATAAAACTTATCTAAAAAATGCAAAAAATATGAATACTTCAAATTCCTTTTACGATTGCGATCGCGAAAAGTCTGGGTTTTCAGATTTCAACGGAAATATCCATTTTCATCATTCCTGAATTCATTTTGACTAGTTTCGGCGTGACGTCTGTACGTACGTACATACATACGAGATACATAAGTACATAATACGTATGTATTTCGCATAACAAAAACAATTAGCCATAGGATGTTGAAATTTTGGATTTAGCATTATTATAACATCTAGTTGTACACCTTCCTTTTTTATTGCAACCGACTGAACCAAAAAAAAAACCCAAAATCCAAAAAAAAATGGATGTTGGACTTTTTCTTAACTGCAGTAATAAGCCCTCATTGAGAGCTTTTCAAGAATATACATGTGGTACTTATTTTCATTGGTTCCAGAGTTATAGGCAAATGAAATTTTAATTAATGGAATATTTGGATCTTAGAATTAGAAGGCCCAACGGTTCGAATCAGACATCATCTCCTTTGTTCTTTTACTTTTTTTTTAATTTAAATAAATTGATTTATTAATAATTATTAACCACTGATTGTAAAATAAAATGAACGATAAATAATAATTCAGTAACAATAAAAAAAAAAATGAGAAAAAATATTAGAAGTGATTACTGAAACAAAATTTTATGTACGTTTCATTTAGAAAAATGCGTAAATGTAATTTAATAAGCGTACAAGGAGGTCATGTGGTGCCCAAATCAGATTTTTGTTTAAATTATAGTAAAATGACATATCTGTAGTCAGTATGTTTACTTAACAGTTAATAAAACTATATTTTACTCGGTGAATAAAAGTGCCTCATTCAGAAATCATTCATTTACATTTCGGCATGTTCATAATAAATGCACTAGACATTATTACGTTAGGATCTACAAACAAATATCATTTGATCCACCGATTCAAGAAAATATAATTGATTCTTTAATTTATAATAAAATATCACTTAATTTTTTTCGTCGGCAGATAATGTATCAAGATGTTTTCTCTTTGCTTTCTCATTGCTTCCCACGAAAAGGCGGACATTAATTTGTAACTCAACTTCTTTTTTATATTGTGATGCGTGTACAGCATTTCAGGTAATAGCGGTATTAGTTTAGGCTTACCTTATCTGACATGAATGATGTTTATTATAATACTATATTCCCTGTGGTGAACAGTAAGAGGTTGTCGGTTAAATTATTGTCTACCATTTGTATTTCGGTGGAGATACCATGTTGATATGTAACAATATATGATTCGGCTCAGTGAGAAAGTCAATAAGAAACTACTTTTTCCTTATTTTTTTAATCACCCTAACATGGACGTTGTTATTTTTGGTAATTGCTGTATCATTTCTGGGGATACGGAGGGGGTGGTGTAGCGCCGTACACGCTACGAGGCGGGTTCTTCTCCCCTCGGCGGGAGAATCGAGATGTACCATTTTTGGGAGTGACTTATTTCTTCTGTTAGTTTATTACTTAACATAAAAAAAATAATCAAAATGATTTTAAGAAGTAGATTTATAAAAATAGATGCCTTATAACAATTAATTTATTACTTATTATTAATCTATTTCTCTAATGTTAATTCAATTACACTTTTTTGCGATGTGAACTTAAATGGAAATTTTAATTTCTCTTTCTATAATAGCAAAATGTCCGATAACGCCTTTTTTAGGTAGATTTCATAAGAAAGCTACCTACTGCAATGGGTACCATGATTAGATTTCCGGAAAATGTCGACATATTTTCGCGTTTCACATCCTCCAGATCCCAAAACTACCGTCAGTTCAAAGGTTTATATATACATTTATTTATTTATATTTATATTTACATTTATTTATATTTCACTATCTTGTGGACACGATAACTGCCGTGATTTTCCGCCAATCATTTTCAAATTTATACATAAAATATAGCAACCCAAAATCTCGATCGAGTTCGTTAATGAGTAAAACCGGACCATGGGGATGGAAATGGGAGAGCTTTTCCGAAAAAACAAAATATCGCTATAACTTTCCTATTAAGTTAAATATCGAATTCGTTTAAAGTTCCTAATATTCTTTGGATAAGGGCCTAAAACTTCCCTAACTAAAATTTTGATATCACCAACCATTGGCCCACGTGGAAAAATAGGGTTTCAAAGACAAAAAAGTCATACCTCCCTTAATAGGCACAGTATCGAATCGGTTTAAAGTGATCGTTAGTCATCTAAACATTACCTAAAATTTTTGTCTGAAGTATTTTTGATACGACCAACCTTTACGGCAAGGGATGACCAAATTGTTGCTGGAATTGAAAGAAGGTGGGCCTTAAGTTTCACATATTTAGCATACGACAAGTATGCTAAATATGTGAAACTTTTTTCACATGCAACCATTGTCGTATTTAAATTTGAAGTTTTTCTAAACTTTAAGGTGGAATTCTTTTTTATCCCCTGCTTAGCACCGATGAAATCTACCACTGCCTTCCGGCGTGCCGAAAGGAATTGTTTTTTTTTTTTGGCGTTTCTTTTGACGTGATTTGCAGTTTTAAACCTTACACAAAGTGGCAAAACCTTATACAAAATCATATTACTGCCTGTTTTTATGCAAAAAAAAACTCAAAAATTAACTGTAAATTAAAAATTTAAATAATTATTTTTTTCAAATATCACTATTTTACGCGATGTAATAATATTAGAAAATCAATTTTTTTTTTAATATCTATCAATGATGTAAGTGTATAAATAATGACAATTGGTATTGTAAATAAAATATTACCAACTGTCTTAACATTTTTATTATTGTCGCAATAAGGCTGCTCTGAGGAAAATTTCGTTCTTCAGTTATTAGATATGATAACCGTGAATTCCATTTATACATTTACTCAAATAGACGTTAATACTTAAAATAGACGTTTACTTATTAGCCATTAGAGGCAGAGTATATTTTATATTACATCCGGCACAACAAAATTTAATTAATTTATTTATTTATTACAAGCCAATCTAGCCAAGGGGCTTGGCCTTTGGACCCCCGAGGCCCAGGTCAGCTCATCCAAATCCCGGAAACGACCCAGCGGCTTCCCGGGGTAACGGGGCTTTCCCCAGAGCCGCAAAGCTCGCTTCGCTTTCCATGCCCGTCTAGTCTGGATCTCCCGCAGTGTTCAATACCCTCATGGTTGTGTGAATAATACTGATAAATAGCAATTAAAGTATTCAGTCCTTATATAAACCTGAAAAAGAAACTAAATTACAAAAAAAAACAGAGTAGTAGTAACTACAGTAACTTAAATACATGCACCTTTGACAACGAAAAATTCGTAACTTATTTCTGTTGCCATGACAGAAATATAAAGTAAAAGGATTAATCTTTTTTTTTCTTTACTGAATATCTTTAATTCACAAATTCACCCCCAATGAGGCTAGGGCCTCCGTCTTTGGCTTAAGAACAAACAGACAAAACTTTGGCTTTATATACAGATACGAATATAAACGGTTTTCTGTACTTCGTTTGAATCTGTTGTCATAAATTATCATACAGATAAAGGAAGTGTAGTGTTATTATATCGTAATGTAAAATTTCCGTATCAATTTTCTAATGAGGAATAACCGATATAATTTTTGTTTATGGATTTTGTAACGGAAATTCTAGAGCTTCTCGACGTGAATATCAGGAAAGATTTCCTGGAAGGTAGATCCAAATGCCAATACGTTTTCTTCAGTGTATCAGCATTTACGAACGAAAGGGTCATTTTCATTATGTTCGTTTTCTGTCGAACGCCAAATAAATAATCGTTTTAATGTTGAACATCGTTTGATTCACCATATTCAGCGTCGCCAAGGCACTAGTACAAGGCGAATTTCATGTCGCGCTACTTTATCAAAAGAAGACGTGTTGCGTATCCGTTATAATCGGTTTTCTTAGTTTCTTCGTGGTGTCGACACCGAATTTTGTGTTTTACGTTGGATATCTTAAAAACTACTGAAGATACAGCTTTGGGACCTATTTTAACCTATTTCCCAGTTTAAAGTACATACGAAATTACACATATTTTTTTTAATTTGTGTCCCAAAAATTACAGTAGGGTTTCTTTTTATTAGAAGAGTTGAAATCCGGGCGAAATCTTTCGTTAGCCTTAACTCGAAAACAAAGGCTTTCCAAACTTTTGTTTATATGATTTTTGTTCATTATTTTCACCAGTAGAACATATCCAGAAATTTTCTCCGTTTCTTCATGGTATAAGAAAATAGATAAGAACTTACAATTTTATAAAAATTTATTTTATTTTTTGCGCATGCCTTAATCCTTACTTTTTTTATATACAAAAAGCAAATAAAATGATCCCTTCTGGTTTTTACAGCTGACGTAATTATTTAAATAAATAAAAAGTAAAAGCTGACAAAAATAAATTGTAAGATTACATATATATTTCAAGGAGGTTTCATTAATTTATGTATTTATTTATTTATTACTAACCATGACATGGCTAGTAAAAAAAACTTATATTTAAAATTTTAAACTTGAAAATTTATCAAAATAAATAAAACAATCAGAAAATGTTCAAAGAAACATTTTTTCAAATAATACCAGGAATTTCTTTTAACAATAAACAAATTTGTAATGTTTTATTTTTGGTCACCTGGTACATTAATATTATTTTAATATAAATACACGCTACCAGTCACATTGGATTTTTAATATTGTATTTGATATGGGGTTGTCCTCTTCGTATCTGTATATCAAGGAAAAGTATAGATTTATCCTTCTGTAATGATTTTATGCTTATGATGGCCACACATCTGAGATAGATCATTAGTGAGAATACGGGGAAAATAAAAAATATTTTCCCGTTCAAAATTAAGAAATTTCAACTAATTAATCAATCCATGGACAAACCAAATACTAACCTAAAAAAAATTTCTTTAACTTTAACACAATTATCATTTCTCACATACATATCAGTCGTATTATAATGTCAAAAAATATTCATCTATATAAGTCCCACGCTTGTATACGTATTTCTTTGAAACTTACATGTAATAACAAATTACATTATATGTAAGACGCATTATATTCAGGCGCATATATTCGTGAATGGCTTGAATATGTTATACATCAATTTTTTTAGTTAACAGCTACAAAAAGAGTTAAATCTTTTTTTTTTGTTTTATAAAAAAATATAGCTTCATTTTTTAAAATGTCAAACAAATTATGTTTAAACCATATTAAACAAAAATTCATTAAAAAGCAAAGAATGTACATGAATCCTAATATAATGTACTGTATAAGAATCACATTATAACGCATAAGTAGGTTGTAACACATTCCTTAGTAAAACCAGTTTTCAAACATTCTTGACTTGACACTAACACAACAAACTGCTCCTGCAAAACTTAACTACATATAAGCCTAAATAAAAATAAGTACTTTAAGTCAATTTATTTTAATAAACTTATATATTATTATTCTTCAGTTTAAGTTCTTTAGTTTTTTTTTTTATACCGGATATAAAATTATTAATAATGATTCTTTTATTTATAATTATTTATGTTTTTTGTGGAATTTGGCTGTATTAAAGCTACTCAGTATCACAAATAAAATATTGATTAGTTTTTTTCTAAATATAGTAAAAAGTATATATTAATAAAAAACTATATTACTGATATACCAAATTATAAATTTACTAAGTCATCAAAATACATCGTTGATTGTAGTAATAGTTCATTAAGTTTTTTAAAGTAATTTTGTATCTTTCTGTCAATAAAACGTACATAATACAATAAAAATCAATATCCACACTGATATAAAATGATATGTATAGAATATTTAATCAGTTATCCGACCAATTAAAAGTATTGTTTTTACAACTGGTATTAAATAAGTATAAATACACAGATGCATTTTCAATAAAAAAAATAATAATAATAAAAAAGACGAGACTAACACATCCTTTTCTTTTGATAGCAAAATAATTAGTGCAAAAACCAAAGACCGTTCAGCCTGTTTTATATATATGTATATATAAAAACAGACAACACAATTTTAGGACTTTCCCGACATACAGCTAAAGCCGCGTTCCGGGGAAAGTCCTACAACGGTGGGATGTTTCTGATGCATGGCTTACACACACAAGTTAATTTAAACTATTTATCATTTTATTTAAATATAATACTTTTTTGTTTATTTAATTCAGAAATTCTAACTAAAGCGCGCGCATTTACCGTAATTAATTCGCGCAGGTGTGGCGGTACTAGCGGCGATTGTCGGCACTAACTAAACTAATGTAATTTCACAACTTACATAGAACAAATTTCGCTTGTACGGTCGGCAGACTGGTGTAGCCGCGAGGCTTAACGCACCATGTATCGAGTCGATCCGGGCGATCGAGTTCGAGACCCATCCAGATTGATTTACTTTGTTACGCTTTAAATATTATTCATTTATTTGATTTTACCGCTCATTTGTGACGTCATAACATAGCGGGCGACTACAACAGCATTTTTTTGGGGTGGGGATTTTTCAAAAAGAGTTTTCTGCAAATATTGTTATTTTTTAATTGGTAATAAATGTGCCTAAGAAAAATATGATCTTAATTATGGGAAATATCGAGATACTGAAGGTGACTTTGCCCTACAGCCTCACCCCGTTGACTTTTTAAGTAAAATATTTAGTAGCATCGATGCCTCATATATAGAAGTAATCTGACCAAGTTTCGTCAAAATCGGTCCAGTAGTTCTGGTGATATGAAGTGATTTACAGGTCAACACCGAACACACGTACATACGAATATAAATATATGGAAAATTTCCATCAAGTTTTTTTTTGTTTTTTGGGTTCTTTAGGTATAAAGATGTCAAAATCCGGTGAAAACTTGTATATGCCCAAATTGGACCGATTACAATACTTTTCCATCTAGAACTATATCGCTATCTAGACGGGAAACAAGTTAATTTTACATCAAACATGCCTTTCTTTTAACTCGAAATTTGTATTTCTTTTAACTTGAAATTTGTAATAGGTATAAAGATGTCAAAATTCGGTGAAAACTTGCATATGCCCAAATTGGACCGATTACAATACTTTTCCTTCTAGAGCTATATCGCTATCTAGATGGGAAACAAATTTATTTATACATCAAACATGCCTTTTTTTAACTCGACATTTCTAATTCAAAATATTGGTAATTATTTGTTGTGTTTAGTTTTCAATAAAAATTGATAAAGTAAAAACATTTATGTACAATAATTTAATATCCTCCAATCTTAAATCCGATCGACTTAAAAATTCGGAATTATAAATAACTTAATATGTAGTATTTATTCAGCAGTAACAATTTATTAAATAATACTTCATCTTACTAAAGCTCAGATTTCTACGACCATTATATAAAATGTTAAAAATTAAAAATACCGAAAACTACCTGTAACACTTCATTAATTTTGTCCAAAATTTTCGAAGAATTTATATTGAGCCAAGTCGGATATATTAATCAAAATACAGGCCGACACGTAACGTATGTACTTCAGGAAATTTCTTTAATTTTTTTAAGTTTTTGGAGTAAGGAGGTCCTGAAAAGTTCACATTTACAAAAACCCCGATACTTAAACTTTTGATTAATCGCCATACTTTAGGAAATAATGTACTCTGAAAAAGAGTAGCAGCTCTAATATTGCTGCTGCAGCTGGGAAAGTAAAAATACATAATTTAACTACTGTAAGAAAACAGACTATCTATTTTAGCATAATTTTAATAATAAACATTCAAAATCTATTTTAATTAATAAACGATTAAGTTGTATACACTAATTATATAATAAGAGTGCAAAAATTAAGTCTGTCAGCTAACGAGGTCATAATTATATCAGTTTGTTAAATGATTGCCTGGTGTGATCACAAGTGAAAGGACAGTAAGTAAATGGCGTAGTTGTTCAACTCTTACAGCTAGCCAGTTATTGTTAAATTTTAAAAGACATTTCACAGCGAGTATCTAGAACCAAAAGGGAGACATTGCTGCAAAATTTTAATTTTTTTAAAAGGATAATGGTTTGGGAGATACTTTAATAGTTGGGGGATAACTTTAACGAATAGAAGAATGGATAATACTTCACTTGTATATACGCACAAAACCTTTAACTTTATAAAGAATTAAATTAGAAAAATTAAACGCAATGAAAAAACAACAATAAATAACAAGGAATTAATTAGCCCTGTTTTTGTGCAAAAATTATTATAAACAATGTAACATGATTTTTTTTATTTATTTTTTTTTATTTAATAAGTAGGTTTTTCCATTAAATATTTCATTTACAATGTCCTTTATTATAATAATATTTCTTTAGTTTACTTTTGACGTTTGACAGCATATGTTACCATAAGGAGACAATTTGTATACCACAAAAAAGAAAGAAAAAACACAAAACAAAACTAACGATTGCTGCAACATTCCAAGCGTTATTCTCCTGTTTATAAATATATTACATCTCTTGAGAGAGACATTTGTAGGATAAAAATAAAACAAGAGAATTATACGGCAACAAAGAGGCAGAAAGAGAGAGAAATATTTGAAATAAGTCATTGGCCGTCTTTAGTCCTTTGGTATATATGAATTACTTTAATAACGGATACAGATCTGGCCTTGGCCGCTGTTTATGATCGTTAACTTGTATAGGAATTCGCGACTGCTGCTCTCATGACGGTAGTTGAGGGTATAAGAGAATGTGCTTACTACTTTTGGAATGCTTCGACTAACTTAATATACTTGTACTGCCATATTGGCTTATGATATTTAAATCACCTATTTTAGTCAAAATTTAGTTATATTTTAATTTTGATTTAAATTCTTTTAATACTTTCAAAGTATATGCTAGTAAATAATTACTTCCTTAAATCAAATTACTTTCTATATTTATTAAATAAAATTCATTTAATTTATATTTAAATTTACAAAAGTTTTTAAAACTATCTTATTTCATTAAAATAATAAAGAATAAAAATTAACATATGTTACCGTTATCGTTTAATGTTATAATTTTATAACGATCATATGTTGTCGTTTAATGGCACTTAATAAAAACCTTAACTTCAACAAATTTGTTCATTCTTAACAGATAGATATCTTTAATTTTACTGATAAGGATATACAACAAAGGATCAATTTTTTTAAATAAAAAAGATGACTCCCATCAAAATTTTTTAATTTTTCGAAGTTTTGAGTCCAAAATGTAAAAAATGTTGATCAAAATATTCTATATTAGTTACTTTTCTACGAATGCATCTATTTTTCTTTACATCATAAAAACGTGTTTAGCCTAAAGACATGAAATTTTGATGCGATAATAATAATAATAATAATAATCTTGAAGTTTTATTATTTTGTACTATTATGTAAAGTTATATAAAATCATTTATAACCAAACCGTTAGATATTTCATTTAATGAAATATTTTCTTACATGCCAACAGTATATGAAATTTTTTGCTTATTACTTTAGCAATAATAAAATATATTTTATTGTAGTAATAAGATTACTGTAATTTGCAAACAGGAAAACGGAATACAATACTGATAAGGTATGTAAATGAGAGTTAAAAAACAAAACACTGATATTTCTATGCCAAAGTTCTAACATATTTTTATATATATATATATATATATAAATAGATGCATACACATTAATCGTTTAAGATAAGATAAATATTTTTTCTTGTTTAAACGAGTACTGTTTTCATTTTCTTACTACCTTACATTATATATATATATATATAAAAAAAGTAAAATTATTTTATCAGTTTTTAAGATCAGTTTTATATTTTTAGTTTCGCGCCGTCGTTTTTCTGTACGAAATTCGTCCTCTTTTAGTATACAAAATTGTAAAATAAGGAAAATCAGTAAAATAGGTTTTTTTACAATATACTCGTACACTGTACTAAAATAATTGTAATTTTTTACAGTTATTTTTTTACAGAATTTTGCTATCTGGGAAGTAGAATTACTAAAGATGGACGAAGCAGGAGCGATATAAAATGCCTAATAGCACAGGCAAAACGAGCTTTCAGTCAGAAATATAATTTGTTTACATCAAAAATTAATTTAAATGTCAGGAAAAGATTTTTAAAAGTATGTTTGGAGCGTAGCTTTATTTGGAAGTGAAACTTGGACGATCGATGAGAAGAAAAAATTAGAAGCTTTTGAAATGTGGTGCTGTAGAAGAATGTTAAAAACCAGATGGGTGGATAAAGTGACAAATGAAGAGGTGTTGCGGCAAATAGATGAAGAAAGAATCATTTGGCAAAATATAGTTAAAAGAAGAGATAGACTTATAAGCCACATATTAAGGCATCCTGGAATAGTCGCTTTAATATTGGAGGGACAGGTACAAGGAAAAAATTGTGCAGGCAAGCAACGTTTGGAATATGTAAAACAAATTGTTAAGGATGCAGGATGTAGGGGGTATACCGAAATGAAACGACTAGCCCTAGATAGGGAATCTTGGAGAGCTGCATCAAACTAGTCAAATAACTGTGAAAAAAATATATATATTTACACTAATAATCTATCGGTCTCGAGACGGAATGGTTTCATATTGTCTTTCGTTTGGTCAATGATTTGGATTTCAGTCAGGGATTTGGATTTCATTTCTCACAAGTTACAAAAATGAATTTCTCATGTAGCTGCTTAAAAAAGGTTTGCTTGTAATTTCTTAAAATTAGATAAATTAAATTTTCTATTACGCTGGATTACTTTGATAATATTTATATTTATGATGTTAAATAATACTATAAAATTAATTTAATAAAGTGTAACCGTTTACGAAGGTAATAAATTACTGCACTATATTTGATGATACTTTATTCATATTATTACTTATATCTTATTACTTGTTGCACAATACACACATTCGAACATCCGTAGGGGCATTTGCGACTAGCCCTATACCAAGTTTATTAACGGAATACAATGAATTCCCATTATATTACTGGAAGAAATACCGGATTATCAAATACGCAGTCATCCTGACTCCGTAGGGGAAGACACTCGCCATTTGACGATTCCGGTCGCCACCTCACCCTTTCCGTACCTTGTTTAGCCTACTGAAATTACCGTCAGGTATTAATTTAGAGGATGAATGAGGGTAATATGTATGAGTGTAAGTCAAGTGTAGTTTTGTACAGTCTCAGGTCGACAATTTCTGTGATGTGTGGTAAAATGAAACCCAACCACCATAGAACACCGGTATCTACGATCTAGTATTCAAATCCGTATAAAAATAACTGCCTTTACTAGGGTTTGAACGTTGGAACTCTCGACTTCGAAATCAGCTGATTTGCGAAGACGCGTTCACTACTAGACCAACCGGTGGGTTAAACCCTCTCTGTACATTGGCCATGGGATTTACCGGAAGTCATCTTCAAAACCTCAGGCAACAGATATTTCTCAGCCTTGTTCTTGCCTCAGCATCAAAACTCCGCAGGGGAACACACCCGCCTTGTGACGCTTCCGGTCGCCACACTCCCCCTCCCCTTCTAGCACTTATGGGTTGTAACGGGAGTCGTCCTTCGTCCTCTAACATTTTACATCTCATAGTAATAAGCCAGCCCCTTTGTCTTGCCTCAGCAGCAGGTCCCGTCTGTCCGATTGTTCAAGGCAGGCGACCAGGTCCGCTCATATTCAACAATTTGAGGGGAAGAACCCAGCCTTTCAATCTCAGACTGCTTCGCTACTCCAGGAACTAGGACTGTCTGTTCCGAGGATTCTCGGAATGGAAATAGGATACGGCGCTCTTTGGCTGCGCTTATCTCTAAAAATTGAATATTTACCATCTGGAAGTCGTAAACGGGGCCCACGTTACCGATCTGCTAGGGATCAATTTAACGAGATACTTAGAAGAACAGCGGTTTCACACACATTCATACAGACGGCTCTATCTCATCTGACGTGTGTGGCTGTTCATTAATGCTCCCTGACAACTAGATATATAAGTTTGGTGTCTATTCCTCTATATTCTTTTGCGAGGCCTACGCAGTTTATTCTGTCTTTAGAGTTATTGAGGCCCGTAGTGATAATAACCGGCTTATTAGTGTGCTTGATAGCTTGAGCTGCAGACGATCTGAACCCATCATTCAAATTATCTATGTCACCCTTTCAAGAGTAAACAAGACAGTGGTATTCATATAGGTCTCGTGGCATTGCGGAATCCTCGGAAACAAACTCGATGATGTGGTTGCCAAGAGAACAAATGATCTCCGATTAGAATTAACATGTAAGAGCGACTTCACGAAGAGAGTTCGTGTAAAATTACTTACTCAATGGAATAAGTTCTTGCTGCTCAGTCCTTCCACTACCTTACATTGCATCCGACAAAACGTCTTCAAGAAACCTTTTACCCCACACAACAGAAGGGACCAAGTCATCTAAACTCGGTTGAGGATTGGGCACACAAAGCTATCCCATACCCATCTACTTGGCTCTCCTCAGCAGAACTGTGAGGCGTGCAATGTAAAATAGTCCGTAAACCTACTATTCATAGATTGCCAAATATTCGGATCTATTCATCGACAATTAATCCTGAGTTCAGATGTGAAGGGTTTATTTAATCAACCGGAAAAAATTTATCAAAAAACTGTTGCTGCGGTTTCTCTGTGGTAGTGGGATGAAGGACTTAATTTAGCGATTTTTCTTACGTGAGATCCCTTACGGAATACTGTGTGGGCTGGGAAAAATTCAATTGGTAATGTTCCAATATTTTTATCCATTTTTTATTCATGTTTCGGTTTGTTATCCAATATTTGGTGTTTATTGTTTAATTATTTATGATCCACTTGTTTTATTTAGTAACTGACAGTTATCGTTAATGCGACTAGAACCAAGCGATGGAAAAAATGTTAAGTTTATCTATTTTATTTAAGTTTTAATTACTTTTTTACCAAAAATTTGTTTACAATCTCAAAAAACGCAGATTTGTACTTCTTTTATTGGTGAAATAATTTGAGAATTTGTTGAAAACTAAGATTCTTTTCATTTATGGGTCACTATTTTTCTAATTTGTTCTAACTCTGAAATGTTTATTATTTCTTCAATTGTAGTAATGTTTACATCTCTTCTGATTTAGCAGTTTGTTACTATTTATCTTTTCTAAAATTAAATTTTATAACATGTTTCTTCGTCTATATATAAGACTGATATATTATTAATATTTTAATAATCATTTTATGAAGATTAATTTACATAATTATGTATAATTATCGTTTAAATTACAAGATAATTATTTTTTTAATAAGTAAAATTTGCATTGGATATCAGAAATCCTGATATTTCAATGGCGTAATCAATACATGAATTAAATTATCCTTTAATATGTGATATATTGGTTAAATGATCAAATGCCAATATAGAAGATAAGATATTGGCAAAAGTATCTTTAAATATATTATTACAGACTTAATTATATTATTATATTAATTATATTAATATAATTATATTAATATATAATTAACTTAATTATATTAATTATATTATTACAGGTTAGATAAACCTAACCCATAATTTCATGAATAAATTTTT
This sequence comes from Lycorma delicatula, assembly GCF_047948215.1. Lineage (NCBI taxonomy): Eukaryota > Metazoa > Arthropoda > Insecta > Hemiptera > Fulgoridae > Lycorma > Lycorma delicatula. Next base: position 35,243,406 of record NC_134457.1, on the reverse strand, counting down.
GGCAGCAATGCCAAAGAATTGTTTAAAGCATGATGAACGATTTTATCCCTGATTTGTAGATTTTAAAATCTAAAGATAATTTTTAAATATTTCATTGTCATATATTAAGATTGTTAAAAATTGAAGTAAATATCTTTAAATTAATATTAAATCATATCGTTCGGGTTTCGTTTTTGGGTTATTTTTTTATCAGCTACTTTTTCATATTATATATACCAAAGTTAAAATTCAAGTTCATATAATAGTTTTTTTTTATACTCGTACATAGAATTTAATGTTTAATTATGGTGATGGACAACAGTTTTTTTTTTTTATCTTTTTTCACATAAAATTTAGTAATACTGAATGCTAATTTGATCAATAAAACATGCAGTAAGTACTATTTGTAACTAAAAATATTGAAATTTTTCATAAAATATTTAAAAATCACGTATAATATAAGAATTTTAAAAATTATAAGTATAAGATTTCAACATCGATTCTCACATGAATACGTATAATATACAAATATCGTACGCTTTAATAATACCAAATTTACAACTAATGGGTGAACTGATATGAGACACAAATCAGTTCAAAAAAATTATGCTAACAGTAAAAAGAATGCCATGCCTGATTTATTAGAGAAGAGAAATAAAGAGTAAAATTGTTTTCAACTGTCTCTTTCTCTCTCTCTCACTCTCTCTCTCTCTCTCTCTCTCTCTCTCTCTCTCTCTCTCTCTCTTTCTCTCTCTCTCTCTCTCTCTCTCTCTCTCTGATTCTTATATCTGTATATGAATCGTTAGCAAAGATGTTTACTTTCTTGGAATCATAGCTGTAGAACTACACAGTATATGTTGCAAGAAGGATAGTATAGTAATCAGCGAAAAAATGGGGAAGTATTTTTTGCATTTCTCGACGAAATATTAAAAAAAAGTGGGGTGACATGTACGTATGTTAGAGTATTTGAAGCTTAATAACTTTTGACTGGATAGACCGATTTTTATGAAATTTTTTACAGACTCGCGTATATGGGAAATTTTTTGTAAACCCCATTTTATACCAAGCTTAGTACATGCATACATGCTTACATTAATATTTAAAAAAGATTTGCTTCAAATTCTCATCCTTCCCAAAAAATCAAAAACAGTTATCTTTTTATTTATTGCATATTTTTAACCGAGTTTTTTTTTTATATCTTCCTAAACATAATAGTGGTGCAAGTAGCCCCTAAAAAAATTCTCTTACCGAAACATAATTAAATTTTACTTAAACCAAGTTATTTATTCTGTAAATAATGTACATGCACTTAACATTTTTTTAACACCCCCAAGGCAACCGGTCCCCAACGGTCCGACATAAATTAGTCGCCTCAGTGTGTTGTGGCAGCAGCCTGCCCCCCCCCCCTCCCCACTAGCATGGTCCAACTCAGAGGCTACACACCGGGATCAGCCCTGGATCACACGGATGACCCGACTCCCTTTTCTAGAGCCAAGACGCCCCTCCTCAGGAAAGTTACCCCTCCCCGTTCCAATCCTGCCAGAATCCAGGCATGCATTGCGCATGCCCTTCCCTTTACTCGCGCCCTCCCATACCGCAAGGGTCCCCCGTGCCATCATCAGAAGCACCCCGATTCCCCCGCTCTTAACTTAATATTGCACTTAATTTAACTTAAGTTAACCTAAATTAATTTAATCTTAAATGAATCTAATCTCATTCTTAATTTAAACAAACTATTTAATTCGAATATAATATACATTAGATTTGTACAGTTTGAATTAAAAATATTTGGTGACGAAGTGACGCAACTTGGTTGAAACGCGTTTCCGAGAATAATTTCAATTGTAACCAATACCGTACGTCCTAAATAAGGTATATTCCAAATTTTATCAAAATCGGAGGTGAATCCCTAATCCTATACAAGTCGATGAGCGATAATCTACCAATTCAGGCGGACAAATTTTTCAAAACTTCGATCTACTCTGAAGAGTCTCCTGCTATTTCAATAGAATTTCCTGAAAGACGTCCCACCCCTAATTTTTAATGGAAAATCCCAATCAGGTCTTAACAACCAGAGGGCGAATAGTCTGAACTACCCGAACTCGGCATTAATTACTATAAAGATATCGTTGATGATATGAAATAAATTTTATAGCTAGTGAAAAATGACTAGTCGGACCGGGATTCGAACCCATAAGCTACAAAGTGAAAGAGACGCTATTACTTCCCTTAAGGAAGTTAAGCAAGACTTTGTTTAGATTTCAATAATTGTAGACTTAAATTTAACCAACAAATTTCATCGGGGTCTCTAGATCGCCCGAGCTCGGAGCCACCTTCTGGGGCTGTGTTATGCGTAATTGCGAGTCCGGCCCCGAGATGGAAGTTAGTGAGGTGGAGGTTTAGTTGGTAGGGCGTAGGTATACATACGTACTTTAACAGCATCTTGCGGAACCTGTTAGCGAGCCCAACACATCGTCCGTAAATGGGATTCCTCCTCAGTAGAGAAAATAAATAAATAAAACAAATTTCATCATAATCAATTTTTACAATTTCAGTTGTTTTTGCTTGAAATAAAAAATGCCTATAAAATAAGGATATTTGTTAAAACATACCTTAGTGTGTTTATGTAAGGTATTCACCAGAGAGCATTATGAGATATATATTTATATTTAATATAAATGAGCGCGTGCGCGCTCACACACACACATATATATGTGTGTTCATTTAATAATTACTTTTCTCATTTTATTGTAGTCATGTTACCTCTATGTCTACATACTATCTATATATCTGTCTTCAGTATATGGACTGAAATCTATTACGGTCAAATAAAAATAAATTGCTTTTCCATAGAAATTAAAAATAAATAAAATATTTTACATCATTACTTCGCAAAACAAATAATATAACAATAATAATAATTTATTAATTTAATAAATTTTCGTAGAATTATAAGCTGACCAGGATGTGCTATTTTTTAAACAGTTATCGTATAAAGGGATCCTACTCTGGGCGTTTGAGGCGGGCGCAAAGTGAGATCCGACCGGCGGGCTGAGACGTGGTGGCCCGTTAGGGTAAAGGACACTCCCTGGGCTGTGTAATACTTAACTGCAGAACTGGACCGGGGAGAAGGAAAAAAAACGTATAAAGGGAAACAATCTACCGTATTCTTAAGCAGACCAACAATGTAAATATCCCATATTTTGAAAGAATAGTCATTACTAAATATTAATTATAATGTATACTCCAAACCGGGAGAGAATTTAATCCGAAAAGTAAGAAAAAAAATTGAGTGAAAAGCATACGCATAAACGGGGTTATTTTATGAAAATAAAATAATCCCGTTATTGGAACCATCCGTTAAAGGAACCATTAGGATGGTTCCTTTAATTAGGAACCATCCTAATTAAAAGAACAAATACTAGTAAAAACGAAGAAAGGTTCTCAATATAATAAAAAAGAGAGGAAAACTATTTAGTACACTCGTAAAATAATTAATTGCTTATTCATTGACCGGTTAAGTACCCTTAACAGTATTTCTGTTTTATCCATTAGTATTCACTCCGTTACCGGACGTACGTTCAGGTGTTTTATAACAACAAGTTCAAAACTAAACCAATTTCCTACAATTATGGTCGGTAGGTTTTTTCTCCTTCCGACCTCTTTATTTTTAATGCTTAGTTATTTGATAAGTTGATGGCACTTAAATTACCAGTTCTTTCGTACGTTGTTCGTTGCATTCTGCATAAAAAAAAACTTGCTTTAATGTTTAAAAACTGTTTTTTTCTCATGTGTTTTTTATTAATTAATTCTGAACACTTTAAATTTAATATTTACGATAAAATTTACTTGTCAAAATAGGTTCTTAACAAGGAAAAAACTCTTTGATGAAAGTTTATTTTTTATTTTAGTACCACTAAAATTCAAATTATTTTTTACTGAATTTCATTAAAATGTAACTAAGAGATTAGAAAAAACTGTTTTCGTAGAAGGTATTATACGAGATGAATTCACGTAAATAGACCTAACGATCGAAAATTCTAATGCTGAGATAAGACATCTGATTTAATACTTCTGCTTTTGACCCGTAAAACTTTAAAAAGAGAAATTCCTAAATTGTCTAGGCTAGAGATACGATAAATTTAGGTATTTACTTACATACAAAAATTGTTTAAAGTAAATTATCACATTCGACAAATTAAATTTATTTATTAACAAAACATTTATTAATTTAACATTTAGGAAAAACAAATAATTGTAAAACAATTCACTAACGAACAACGGTAACAAACTATTGAATTTCATAATATAAACCTCATGCTCTTTTACTTTAGACCATTTAAACTAGTGGTACAATTAATTACATCATTATTGCTCAAGAAAGAACTAATATATTAGTTTATATTATATTATATTAAAATATTCTGAAAGAATATTTCCAGGTAAAGTGATTACAGGTAAATTTATTTTATGAAAGTTGAAAATCGCATTACGATTTGATGAAATGAATACAATAATTCTCATTAAAAAATATTTGATATTTAAATTCTAAATATAAAAAATTATAGTTAAAATCAAAAAAAATTACAGTTCTAAATTTGACGTAAAATTTATTTAACAAGTGTCTTTACAATTATGTGTTCCTTATTTTCCTCTGAACAAGAACAATTGTTCTTTAGTTTACGAAATGTGGTATTGGTTAACTGGATATAGTGAATTTAAGAGCATTCCAACAGCTATAAAAGCGTATAATTTATAATTTTGATTATTCATAAAGAGGTTATTTACTAAAAAAATTTCATTTCCATTCATTATTTTTTCAACTGTGCAACTCATTATTTATCTATTACCCTATTATTACTGTACTACTATATTATCTACAAAGAAAGATAAAACCTGCGTTTACAACAAAGTACGTTTTCATGAATAAAAAATCTGACATGGAGAACACATGACTTCCTTGTACGCCTATTAAATTACATAAAAATTTTTTTTTTAAATGAAAAGTACATAAAATTTTATTTCATTAATAATAACTTCTAATATTTTTTCATTTTTTTTTTTTTTTTTTTTTTATTGTTATTACTGAATTATTATTATTTATTGTAAACATTTTTTTACAATCAGAGGTTAATAATTATTAATAAATCAATAAATTTAAATTAAAAAGAAATTAAAATGCCTTCCCATTGTAAGACGAAATATTTCATTAATTAAAATTTTATTTGGCTTTAACTTTGGAATTAATGAAAGTAAATACCACTAATGACATATCGTTGAAAAGCTCTTAATGAGGGCTTATTACTGCAGTTAAGAAAAAGTCAAAAAACCAAATTTTTAGATTTTGGGCAATTTTGGACACTTTCGACACTTTGGACACAATTTTGGTCCAGTCAAATTGCAATCAAAAGGGGAGGTGCATAGATGTTACAACAGTCCTAAATCCAAAATTTCAACATCCTACGGCTAATCGTTTTTAAGTTATGCGAGATACATACGTACGTACAGATGTCACACCGAAACTAGTCAAAATGGTTTCAGGGATGGTCAAAATGGATATTTTCATTGAAATTTGAAAACCGAAATTTTTCGCAATATCAATAATTCCTTTACTTCTTACAAGGAAGTAAAAAAATGTGGTTTATCTGAAATTAATGTTTTTTTTTTTTGAATACGTCATTTTATTTCTGTAAATCCTAGAAGGTTGAAATTTTCACAGAACATTTTTAAGATCTTCGTTAAAATGTCTGTAAAGTTTCAACAGAATTAATAGGAGAATGGGAGAGTGATTCTACATCAAAAGCCTATACCTCTTCTTGAGACACATTTATATTTTTAGCCAAATTTTATTTTTTTGGCCAACACGTTTTCGAGATTGAGGAAAAGCCTCTTTAGAAATAATGTTGAATATCATTCAACTATCCCCACTTATGCCATTGGCTTAAAACTTCGGAATATTAAATATTTATTAACTACTTTTACGTACTAATGCTCAATATTTTACGACCAGTACACAAAAAGTCTTCCCTTTTTTTAATTTTGTTCAAAATAATACCATCAATGTCCCATATATAGAAATTTGTTGAGCCATTCGTACGAACATACATCATATACAACATATTATATTTCATACACATCATACAACATATTCGTACGAATACATCTTTTGGAAATATATATATCCTTTGTGCTTTTCATACGAAGGAGGTCTTGAAATGCTGACATTTCAAAAAATCCCAATACCCAAAATTTTGGCCTTTCGCTACAATAAAGCTATAATCGGGAAAGTAAAACACTATTTGAAGAAAGATTGTTTTTTTCTGAAAATCAATTTGATGGTTCACTAAGTAAACAAATGGTTCGGAATACTATAATTATTGTGCATTAGCTCGATTAAGTTACAATACATTAAGTTATTCGAACTAACTGTATTTATCAATATATATATTTCCAGTCCAATGAACTAAAGACTTATTCTTTAATTCATGCACGTTAAGTTGAGTCAATAAACCGTTTACTTTAGAGGCAGGAAGTTAACTTGAGCCTTAGATAAATGGAAAATAATTCATATTATGCTAGATTCGCTAGATACGATGTTCTTCCCATCTAGCATAACTGGGAATGCATTTTCATTTCTTTTGTATAAGTCAATAATTTAGATAACTAATAAATTGCCACTAGTATATTGCCATTATTTATTTTAAGATGCTTATTGTAAGATACGGCAAGCAGATTTTAAAACTTGCTACATAAATTTTGTTATCCTATTAACTTTACGGAAATTTACACCTCAATATTTTTCCACAAAAAACCATGTTGCATCAAAATTCAAGTAAGTTAGACATTTTTAATATAACTTGTTAAAATTATTTTAAATGAAAATCTCTTAATACAGAGATGGCATGTTATACGGCGCATCGTGTTAATAATCAGATTTAATGTATAAGTTATTTCGCAGGATTTTTTACAATAAATAAATTAATGGTAACCGATCTTTTACGTCATGTTATTACGGCATCTTTTAGTTGTTTGAAATAAGAAACGACATCCAACAAATCCCTCCCACTAAAGACGAAAACGTCCCTAGAAAGACATCCAAGAACATCCTAGAAAGGACATCCAACAAATTCCTCCCACTAAAGACAAAAACGTCCCTAATGTAATGTTTCTTTACATTATACTTTTACTTTCCCTCCTACTGCTACAGCAGAGCTATATGATAATCGGTCCAACTTGGATATATTGCGGTTTTCAACAAACTTTACCTTTTGACACCTAAGGAACCAAAAAACCGGATGGAAATTTTCCAGATCTTCGTATAAAGGTGGGTGTATGTTTGTTCGTGCGCGCGCGTGTGTGAATGTGTGTGTGGGTGCGCTCTAAATCACCTTATATTTCCAGAACTACTCAACCGATTTTGACCAAATTTGGTCAGATTACATATTTAGGGAATTGATGGTGTTAAATTTTCTTAAACTTAAAACTTAAACTTAAACTTAAAAGGTCAAGGGGAAGAGGCTGTACAGCGAGGTCATCCTCAGTATCTCGAGATTTTGCCTACTTAAGGGAAACGAATTTTTCTTAGGCATATTTGTTGACAATTAAAGAATAATATTTCCAACAAAAAAATTGTTTTTCAAAATTGCACCGCTACATCAAAATATGCTCTAAACAAAAACTGGGTACAGTATGTCATTAGTACCCCCTCTCTCCAGAAGAAGAGCTAGTGTAGCACTGACGTACAGCTGCTGTAGTCGTCTTTCTTTCTTTTTCTGTTTAGCCTTTGGCACCAGCTGTGTTATAGCGTCACAGGTGAGCGGCAGAATTAAATAATTGAATAATATTTAAAGTGTAAAAAAGTATTTAAACGAATGAAATACGGTATGCGCGCGCACTTTAGCTGGAATCATTGAATTAAATAAACAAAAAATATGATATTTAAATAAAATAACTATTTTAAATTAATTTACGTGTATATGTGTGTGTAAGCCAGTGGCGGCTCGCGTATAGGCACTGTTGAACTGCAGCACTCCATATTTTCTCTTGATATTTTCGATAACATTTAATATAATGGGTCCCTTTTTCTTTAATTCTTACTTTATACTTGTTCAATATATAATCCTTAAGCTTAATGTCAGTAGCCGTAGTTTATGAAAAGATGCAAAAATCTTTGTAATGGTACTGTGCGCTTCACAGTTCTAACGGTGTGGTGTTTGGCTGTTATGCGCATGCGCACATAGGAAACTGCACGCGAGACTGCGAGGGAGAGAGAGCATTGACGCTCCCGCAGTCCAAAAACTGGCGTGCTGGTGGAAGATAGTTTTATTACTCCGTGTGTGTACGGAACGTTCCTTGTTCGGTCCGTTTCCCTTTTATATTTTAGTCGGTGGAAGGAATATGAAAGTGGTTTAGTTGTTTTTTTCGGTAGTGATCAGAAGATGGCGGAAAGCAAGGGCCTTTGATTGCTAAATCTGTCCAAAAACATGCTGGAAGGGCAAAAGTGAAAAATAATTAGTAAAAACTAATTATGTATTTGTTTCTGTATATATAAAAATATAAATTAGGTACTATTGGACTGTAGTGTTTTTAAACGGACATTTTATTAAGTTATTAGTTAATAATACTAAAAAATATTATCTGTATCGATATTTTATTATTTATTCGGTTAAACCGAATATTCTTGAATGTGTACCATATTCATGAATGTAATAAAGTGTAAAATTAGATTATTATCCTGCTTCCAACCGTTCTATTTGAATCATTTTTTTCGGTTCTTTTATTTTACAGAAAACTTTAACCATAGCCTTGAAAAGGTCCAGAAAAAAATTTCTGGATAGCATCTCCAATAATTTTAGCTACGAGCCGCCACTGGTGTAAGCCATGGATCAGAAAAAAACCGCGTGGCGGGAAGTCCTATAATTGTGTTATCAGCTTTTTTTTTTTACTAGTAATAGTGTTCGTTAATTGTAAGAATTCTTGACTACTTGGATAAATTAAATGAATAAATTTCCTGAAGTTGCCTAATTCAAATGCCCTTTTCTGTTTCAAATGATTTACATCTTTTAAAATTCTACACAATAATTATTTAGAATATACTTGGTTTTTTATTTGTAAATTTACAAGTTCTATTTTTAGCTGAAGTGGTTATTTTGTGCCTGTGTGTATATAAATACAACTTTATCCTTTTCTTCAAGTCGGTAAAAATTATCGGAACTATTTAATTCCCATAATAGAACTGATTTCATTAAAAGTACATGAACAAATAAATAAAACTAATTTTCAGTAGAATTATGACATAAAAAAATGTAGTACCCCCAGAGTTAAAACTTGTACATTTTGTTATTTTTAGAAATATATGAATAAATAAATTAATTGAACATATAAAAGATTTTACTAATATCCCATTAGAGGGTATATAAAATAATGTATATATATATATATGTATGTATATAAGTATAACAATTAAGTACAGTTACATTAATATTCAACAGACTAATTTCTGTTTGTCATGTAATCATCGTAATAAAAAAAAAACCTTGATATTATTCAACATTATTATAAAGAAAGATATTTTTATTCCCTTTTCTCTTCTTCTATTAGAAAATTATTTAGGATTAAAATAATAAAATTTTCTATTTAAAGATCTTTAAATAACTCATAAATTTTAATAGAATTATTTTATTTACACGAATTTATTCATTTAAATAACGATAAAATGGCAATGTGGATCAGGAATAATAAATTCTGTTGTTTAGGTAAAAAAATTCTCATTAATTGATAGTTTTTTTTTCAGAATGTGGTCAATACAAAACGACAATATTGACGTAAAACATTATACTTCATGGCGTAAAACATTATACTTCAATATTTTGTTTCGTACATTTTTTTACAAAGTAATTTCTTGTAAGAAATAATTCTTTACATCTTAATGTAGTGTGCAGAAACCACAAGCGTTTGCTTTCCCAGATGGAAAGTTGATATAGATCAAGGACAAACCGAACCAGTTACACTTTAATGTCGTAAATAAAATTTTCTGCCATCGTGTTCTAATCAATGAAATAGCTTTACTTAGCGATTCAGAACTATTTAAATATCCACAGGATTGAAATATCAAATGAATTAATGAAAAACTAAATTTAAAGGCTAAACCTGTTTTTTTTCTGACAGGATTATTTTTTATTAGTTTTCATTACCCGAAGTATAAATAATGGAAAAATCGTATCGTTATAAAAAAGTAATAAATCATTTATTGAATAATACATGAGTGAACAAAAGTAGTTGGATGGTTAAACCGTCTTTCCACGCGGGGTCTCTTTCGAGACTCGGTCGCACCAGATTCATTTTAACGTTAATCGTTTCTTGATACTATTACTCGCCATTATTCTCTAGTTAGGTTCTAATTAATAAGACATCCTAGGAGGAAGATCAATGGATCTAATAAGCCACATAAACACTAATTATATATAGGAACAAGGGACTGGCTGTCTCCCGGTTCCGAACAATAAAACCGGTTTTCTGTACACGTTCTGTTTAACATTTTAGTCAACAATAAATTGTATAGCACAAATTTAAATTCAAGAATTTTCTTAATGAAATTTTTAAATACTTACCAAGTAATATGCTTGCGCATTAGAATGTTTTGTAAGTGGTTGTTAAAGATAAATAATAACTACCACAAATATTTGATTATTTTTCATCCAACTATTTCTGTTTTTCTCCTAGAAGTTGAAGTAATACTTATCTACCATCAAGTTTTAATACCATAATTTATTTTTGGTTACTACAGTTTATATAAAAGTTTTAATGACAAAAAACTTTTGTACTCGTATTTTTTGTTTACTTACATGTAATTTTTTAATATTTTCTACATTTTTTCCTGATTTTTTGTTTTTTAATTTTTATTAAAACAAGTCCAAAATATATTATTTATAAGCTACTGATGTAAAAATTTTGAAATATTTCATAGTATTTTATTATCATATGTTTTATACAATAAGAATATTTCAGAAATTTTTTATCGTCTTTATACAAAAACGATCTGTTTTTTAGTTTAAAAATATCAATGACAATTTTTTAAATAAAAAATTACCTCACAGTAATAATTACTTGATGGAATAATTGATAGTACAAAGTGAAATACATGGTTTATTCAAGTAGTTATAAAATAATAAAAAATAGTTTCCGACATCAACCAAAGAAACCTAATAAATGTGTTTAAAGAAAATTATTTATAAATAGGTATTCTGATATTTTCCTAGAAACATGTTAACTAATTGAAATAGAACATATAAGACAGATTTATACCATCTACGATATATTAATTTTATTAGTCAACTCAACAAGAATTTGCATTATTGACATTCTATATTGGATTCTTTCCAAAAGAATTTATTTAAAATTACATTGACAAGTATGTCAATTGTATTTTATTTAAATCGATTACTCTACTGCAGTTATGTTTTATATAATATTTTCTATCGTAAAAATGAATTATTTTGATAAATATCTCTTTTAAAATTACCTAAATACAATTCTCTGATATTTTTATAGTTTCTTTGACCATTATATTTATTAGTGAATTATCTTCTGACACAACTACTAAAGGGAAAAAATAAAACGTTTGTGATCTGTCGATGGCATTTTTCTTTTTAAAGAAATCAAACATGAGTTAAGAGAAAATTCTGATACAGATTCGGAAAAAAGGTAGTGCTTCAAAAAATCTGATACAGATACATTGCCAAGACAGGAACTCAATTTGAAAATAGTAAGGAAAGGGATCATAATATTCCAGAATTTACAGATTTTCTTATCTAAATATAATAAAGCTTCAAAGGAAGGAATAAGTTAGTAGTTAGTAAGAAGAGTACGAAGAATTAACTTGAAAGACCAAAATAAGATTAAAACAATCGAGGAAAGGTTTTAAAAAAAAATGTACAACTAATAAAAAGTTACACCTAAGATTTATTTTTTGGAGATGGGAAAGAACTATGATGAAATTTTATTGTAACATTACAATACTACTACTATATTGCCTACTAATATTGTCCCCAAGGGGCAATACCTGTACTGAATTCGTACGATGTCACAACATAAGCTCTCTCTTTTTCTTTTAGCCTCCGGAACCACCGTAAGTTATTACTTCAGAGGATAAATGAGGATGATATGTATGAATGTAAATGAACTGTAGTCTTCTACAGTCGCAGGTCGACCACTCCTGAGATGTGCGTTTAATTGAAACCCAGACACCAAATAACATCGGTAGCCACCTATTCAAATCCGTATAAAATTGCCTTTACTAGGATTTGAACTTTAGAACTCTCGACTTAGAAATCAGCTGATTTGCGACGACGAGTTCACCGCTAGACCAACCCGGTGGGTTATCAACATAAGCTTCTTTTTTTTCTTTACCTTCGGGATTACCGTTAGGTTAGGTATTGCTTCAGAGGATGAGATGAATGACAATTTTTATAACGTGTGAAAATGCCATGCCTGACCGGAATTCGAAACTGGGACCTCCGGATGAAACGCCGAGACGCTAACACTCGCGCCACGGAGGCCGGCAAAATATCAACATAAGCTTTCTTTCTTTACCCTGTTTAGTCTCTGGGAATTACCGTTCAGGAATTTCTTCAGAGGGTGAATGAGGATGATATGTGTTAGTGTAAATGAAGTGTATATTGTACAGTTTCAGTTCGACCATTCTTGAGATGTGTGTTTAATTGCAACCCAAACACCAAAGAACACCGGTATCCACGAACTAATATTAAAATCCGTATAAAAGTAACTTTTAATAAAAGACTAGGACTTGAACGCTGGAAATTAACATAAGCTAATCTAACATAACTTAACGCTCGCTAACCTCGTCTAATTAATCTTAAATAATAACTTATCCGATTGTTAAGCTTAGTCCATAATTGTATTCAATAACCAATTATTTAGCCCGAAAATAATGTACATTAATCTTGTACAGTGCTGAATTACGAAATTTTTGTTGACGGTACTGTGTAACTAACGGGGAATCAAATGTGGTGAAACACACTTCCGATGAATAATTTCAATTGTAACGAGTAACTTGGATCTTAAATAAGGTAAATTTAATCAAAAAAAAAAAAAGAAAAAAGTGAGTCCCTAATTGTATATAATTACCTACCATTTTTATTAAATATTTGTGCAGCTACTTTAATTAATGAGTAAATAGATAATATAAATAACAACTGAATAAATCTTGATTTTTTTTTTTACATTTCATCGCTCAGAACACATTTAAAAGAAAGTTATAACACAGTTAAATTTGTAAAAGTACAATTAAACGTTACTTAAATTCAATCAGTAGGGAAACTAACTTCACGAATAATGTCTTTATATAGATGATAATTACAAAAAAAAATAGATATACGGAAAAAATTACTTAAGATAAAAACATACTTTAAATTTTAAAATGATTCAATTTTAAGGATATTCAAGTTTCATCTGATGAATTCTCGAACTTTTAAATTATGCTCAAGATAGCAAAAATAACTAAATGAGCATCACGCCGTGATTTTTACAAGTAACAAATTTGTGTGAAATTTTGTGGTAAACTGATAAAATCCTTTATGAAGTTCCTGACCTTTGTAAGGTAAGACACCCGCCTTGTAACAATCTCCACTCCATTCCTAGCTCTGATAGGCTTTACCGGAGGTCGTGTTTTAGACCCTCTAAACCTAGACCCTTTAAATCTGATAACACATTACAGTCATCAGTTTAGCCTTTGTCAGGATCAACTGATGCAAATATCTCTCGGCAGACATTTCCATCAGCGTATTTATACATGTACGAAGGTATTTAAAATGTTTAAAAACAGTATATGGAAATTAGGCTTTAAACCGGATTCACACGAACGAGTAGTGGAAATACTTAAAGGATGGTAGAATCTGAAATGATGAAAATAATCCTCTTTTAAGCAGGCCATCGACAAAAAAAAACTGATGAAATTTTTTCGGGAGTTAGAGATTCGTTCTAATCTTCTATCGACTATTCAAAAGATAGTTGAAGAGGAGAGAATTTAAAAAATCCGCCCATCATGAATTAGTGTGTAAAATGTTGGCCTGAGTAGAACTGCAGTTAAATCTTTTTGACTGCCAAAGTAAAAATCGAGTGAAGTGAGACAACTGGTCAAGAAAGAAAATATTCTAAAAATATCATCACCATAGATGAGATATGGATTTGTGGACACAAATCCATATCTCATGGTTGGCACAATGGTTGTCAAAAGAATCACCATAGTTGAAAAAATCGACATAAAACCGAATAACGGTTAAAGTCATATTTTTATTTTTTTTATTTTGGGAACTTTGTTGTATATCTTTTTTAAGATTTTCACATCATTAATTTATGCTAGTTTAGTTGAAATGAGTTTTTTTAATTATTATAATATAATAATATTTAATTTTAATAAAATGTAAAGTGATTTTCTTTTATTATTATTATTGTAATTAAAACGGATGATAATTGTTTCATACCTTTTAAAGACGGTGTTGTAAAATAAAATAAAGATAATGTTGTCGATCGCCTTTCAATCGTAGAGTTATAAAGTTGTAAAGCGTTTCAACTGTAGTATATTTTTTATCCCAGAATGATATTACTGATTTTTTATGCAAAATCCAAATATTTATAAATAGAGAGGAGTCTTATGTATAAAACCTGTTCCTTAAAAACTATATAATTCTACTGAATATTAACTCCTTTTTTTATTTTTTATTTTTTCGTATAAAAACGAAAATATTTGAATTCGTCTCAAAATTACTGACCTACATTATTTAAATCTTCTGTATACTAAAATTATTATAAAATAAGCGTTCCGAAAGAATTCTTCTAGTTTAATGTCAAGATTGAGTGATTTTAACTTCAAAAATATTTTTAAGATAGAAATTTACAATTTGTTCCGATTATTACGATCGCTAAAACCTCAGAGATTTTTTTTTTTTAAGAAACTTTCTAAAATAATTATGTTTTACTTTTTATACATAAAATAATTTTATTCAAATAAGGGAATTAAAATTGTTTACCACTGCATTATAAAACATGAAAAAAGCAATAAAAAAAGTTTTTCATTTTTATGTCGGAGTAGAAATCAGATGGAATACTCTATAATTTGTTAAAAATATTTAACAATTTTATTTATGTTGGTTGTAGTAAAATCTGTAGATCCGTAAGGGAAACATTCACTGTATTTTACTAAAAATCGTGTTAATGATGATCTGTATCATATAAACATGAATTTAAAACAATCGATGTTTTATCAATTTTTCCGGTAATTCTGTGTTAACGGAAGCCACTTGATTTTCGATGTTTCTTTTGTTAGTATTTTGTGTTGTTTATTGTATTTAGTTTAAATATCACTTTTGTTATTAATATGTTTCATTTAATCTACATATTTAATAACAATTAGGCAAGGTTAGTGAGAGAAGCAAGCCTTAGGTTGTTATATTAGGTTACGTTGATGTCGTACGTACGAAGTCATAGTTTTGTTACGCGAAATCATTACGTTGCCTAACCTAACCTAACCTTAACCTAAAACTACATAATTTATATAATTAAATTCAAATTTCACTTAAACCAAGATTTTATTTCGTAAATAATGCCACTGGCAATAGAAAACAGCAAAAATCAAAATCAAAAGAAAAATATATCTTAATATTCTTATGAAATTTATGTTAGCTTTAAAATATATTTCAGCTATTTTTTTAAAACATAAATTAAGAGAACAATAACATTATAACTTTACACTGAGGAAACGCAAAAAAGTTGCCTTTCATGGTTCGTGTGGAGAAGTCTGTTACCATAAAAATAGTCGTTTTACGAGTAATTCAAAAGAAAAGTCTAAAAATATCTAAATAGCATTTTGTCATAATAAAATTTAAACTACAAAATTCAAAATAAATAATCTTTTGATATATAAGATTACCTTATGTTCAAAATTAAAACTCATAATTACAAAATAAAGAACATTCAAAGACAGAACTGGGAAGTTTCATCGAGTAATCTTAAAAATAGTTAAAAATTAATTTAAAGGACCAAATCTTAATTAATTCATAGTTATTTAGCGAAGAAGTGCAAGGAAATATAAAAAATTATAAAATTAAATTAAAACAAAGATTAAGATAAAATACAGTGTTTTATACATA
Organism: Lycorma delicatula; assembly: GCF_047948215.1. Classification (NCBI taxonomy): domain Eukaryota; kingdom Metazoa; phylum Arthropoda; class Insecta; order Hemiptera; family Fulgoridae; genus Lycorma; species Lycorma delicatula. The sequence goes on along the minus strand of NC_134457.1, from coordinate 35,227,261 downwards.
TTTAGTAAATTATTTATTTTAATTTTAAAAAATCCTATTCACGTTTACTATTAACGGATTCCACCTATATTTTAGATATATGTAGTTTTTTTTTTTTTATAATCGATTTAATATTTAAGCTAAGTGACATTATATTAATTAGATTTTATCTAATTTTAACTTCAATTGGAATTGTAGAATGAAGTAAATATTTTGATTCTTTAAGTTTAGCATAGAACCAAAATATTCATTTAAAAATAAAAAATTGCGTGTGCTTAAGACCGCCCGGCCGAAGTAAAAACTTCTGTGTCGATCGTCATCATTTTGAGGTATATTTGTTAATACTTCAGCGTATATTATTTTAATGATCTTAATATTATAGATGCCATTACTTGGACGAATCAGGAACAAGGTATAAATTAATATTATATACATACATACAAATATATATATAAAGTAATACCTATAAATCCTAAATTTATGATGCACGAGACGTACATACTGAAAGTTAGATATATAGTAGTTATCCACTGAATAACTCTTCAATAATATTTTTCAGTATTAAAACGATAATGCACTAAACGTTTACACTAAAAGATAGTTATAGTAATAACAATAATTACACGTTCAAAGAATAACAATTATAAACGTATTTAATGTAAAACGAAACACAAGCCACGCACGCACGCACTTCTATGGCACAAGCCATAGAAGCCACGCACAGCTGACTCTCTCGCTCGGACAAACTCGGCTCCCTCGAGTTTAGTCGAATGAGCGTATCCTAACAAAGCTTTACGGATTATGTTTATTCTCTTCTCAGCAGACTGTCTCCCGCATTCGTTTAAACTCGGTTTGCCCGATCGATTCACCCGAGTTTACACGAATGAGCGTTTCACTTCTAATTCTGACGGATCAGACCATTTTCAATGCCCATCCAAAAGTACGTGGCACACCTGAAGAAGTTTCACTTCAAAAATCATAAATATCATTATCTTTGACTAATGAAAAATTATTTTTCTTATCGAATCGAAAAGGCAGCTGTCATAAAGATTCATTTACGTTTTATCGGGTTTAATAGTCACGGATCTATGTTAAATGTTAGGCTAAATTACTGGCGATGATTCAATATTGATCGGACTGAATTTGAATAAAGCAATTCTATTAATAATAAATAACAAAGCAATTCTATATTCATTGTGTTATTATAATTAATCTACCAACCTCAACTGGAGCAAAAAAAAAAAAACTAATTTTGTGGACTTTTTATTTCAGGGTTACAATTTTCCAACCTTAACTTTGTTGAATAGTTATTATTACCTATTATTTAAAATTTTTAAATAAATAATGTAATATTTAACGTAAATAATATCAGTTGATATAGCCGTTTAATTTATTGTTGTGTTGTTAATTACTAGTTATGTTTATTATTATCAATAATATAGTACCGTTTAAAGTTTGTTATTCTACGCATTATGAACATGATTTTTCCGTCAATGCATGCAGCTTTTGAGTGCTTACAACTCGATAATGAAGGCATTTAATGAAAACCAGATTTTACCATTGTTTTTCTTGCTAAATTTTAAAACTAAATCAGCTGTCATACGTCCACCTTCTTATTTAAAAAAATTAAGTTTGATTTAATATGGCAGATCCAAAATTGGGATAAAAATAAAAAAACCCACCATAACGCAGATTTTTTTTAACTACGTAGAACCCCATTTCTTTATGTCTCAAAATACCTCTCACATATGCAGTATAAAGATGTTTTCATAGTTAAAGACCACTCGGTATATTACTTAATAAAAAAAATCAATACTTAATAAAAAAACTCAATTAAAAAAATTTAATTGATAAATTAAATTTATTTATCAAATAATACCCTACAAGATCGACGTGGAAAAAGTTATTTCAGACTTTCTTATGTTAAAAATTCGAAAGTAATAACGAGAAGATTAATAGATAATTAAACTTATAAACGTTTAACCATTGAAACATACAATTATAAACTTTTTTCCGCTGTAATGTTCAGCAGTAATAAATTCTTCTGTTTCTTTATTTCAATTATAACCGTTTCTTGATAGTTATGATTGAGTGTTGGATGGGTGAACAGCGTTTCGTTTGCAATTAAAACATTTTTCAAATATGGCGATAGTTTTACTTTGTCGCTGTTTCGACGTTAATGTACAAACTCCTGAAAATATAGAGTTGTAAGAGTTGCATTGCTACTAAGACCGTAAGCTGTCATCATTTGTCATTCAGTTTCATTTTTCTTGTCAAAATTCAGTATTCAAAAGACTCCTAATAAGGTTTTACTCGTGCATTCATGTAAAATTTAAGTAGTGTAGACATTAAATGACTCGATCAATTCGTATGATTTTATCACCAACTTTTGAATTTTAAAAACGTTAACGAAGATGTTATTTACATTATGCTAATGTGAGATGAATCAACTTTCCCCTTATATGGATATACAAATAAACAAAACTTCTTAAGGAAATGCATTAAGAACCATTTGCACAGTACTAAGATCATCGTGTGGTATGCAATATCATCAGTGCTGAGAATGATATTACCTTCGCAACAAAGCGTTCATATTTACATATGTTTTTATCTCTGTTCAAAATTAATTACTGAACGTACCTGAAATAACCATTATCAAGAAAATTTAATTCTGTAACGTAAAATTTTTATTGCATTTTAAAAAAGTTTTTAAATATTCTGTTCTTTTCTATTATTCAACCGCCACATGTTTAACGTGCTTAATATTGAGAAAAAGCTTTACTTATCCTTTCAAATGTTCTTAAATCTTCTTATAATTAAATTCTCTACAATTTTTGTTTAAAAAATGCATGATTTATTGCCAATTTAACAACGTTATTGTAGGTCAAACGTACAAAAATATGTTTTTAACCGTATTTTTGGCGTTTTACATGGGATATCTCAGAAACTAAGAGAGATACAGTTCTGGGACATATTTTTTTCGATCTTCCAGCTCAAAAACCATAAGAAACAATTGAATTTGTTCCTTAATTGACCTTCCCAGAATTTCAGAAAGCCTTAATTTACCCGGAGGAACTGAAACTCGGGCGAAATCTTTCACCCTGTATAACTCGCTAACGAAGCGTTTTCGGACCTATGTTTATGTGAACTTTTTTCTTATTTTTAGCCTCTAGAATGAGTTGTCAAAGTATTGTCCTATCCTCCTGAATCACTCTGTATAACATTTTAAATCCCATTTATACAATAATTAAGCTTACTTTTATGATATTGATAGTTTAAAATGCAAATAATTATACGCATATGTACTGAGAAAACTAAGAATTTATAGAACCATAATACTGCTGGGACTTTAATTCAGTAGGACAAACTACAACAATATCGACTAAAAATTTGAACAAATCAGTAGGCATTATTATTATTACATTTCGTCATCCATTCTAATATTTAATAGTAATAATAAAAATTAATCACTGTGTCATTCACTCTAATATTAAATGACAACAATAAAGTTTACCCGTTATAATATTACCATTTTTAAAACAATACACTATTATACAATTTATCATTAAATAAAAAAAGATAAAACATGCTGTTTTTTTAGATAGATTTCATAAGAAAGCTACCTATTATAATGGGTACCATGTTTCGACTTCCGGAAAATTTCTACATATCTTCGCGTTTCACATCCCTCAGACCCTAAATCGAATCAACTTTCAAATCAGTCAATTCAAAAGTTTATATATATATATATATATATATATTTCACTTTATTGTGGACACAATAACTGCCGTAATTTTGCGTCAATCACTTTCAAATTGATACATAAAATATAACGACCCAAAACCTCGGTCGAGTTTGTTAATTGACAAAATCAGATCATGTAGATGGAAATGTGGGATGCTTTTTCGAAAAAAACAAAATATTGCTATAACTTTCTTATTAAGTAAAGTATCAAATTCGTTTAAAGTTCGTACTATCTTTGAGAAAGGGCCTAAAAGTTATCTAAGTAAAGTTTTTTATATCACCAACCATTGGCTCAGGAAGTGGAAAAAATGGGGTTTCGAAGACCAAAAATAAATCATACCTCCCTTAATAGACACATTATCGAATCGGTTTAAAGTTGTCGTTACTCTTCTAAACATTACCTAAAACTTTAGTCTGAAATAATTTTTGATATGACCAACCCTTACGGCAAGGGATGACCAAAGTGTTCCTGGAATTGTAAAAAGAGGAGGCTTGTCGTATGCTAAACATGTGAAAGATTTTTTCATATGCAACCATTATTGTATTGAGTAAATTTGAATTTTTTCTTAACTTTAAGGTGGAAATCTTTTTTATCCCCTACGTAACACCGGTGAAATCTACCTCCGCCTTTCGGCGTGCTGAAAGGGATTTTTTTTTACAACTGTTTTAAAAGTGGCGTACAATACAAAAGAACCATTTTTTTTTATTTTTAATTTTGTTTTTAAATATCTACCTCAAAATATGTGGTAGTAATTCTGAGGTAACTACGTGGAGGTGCATGAATGTCTAAACAACTTTCATATTATCTTTATAATATTAAAAAGTTTAATAATATCATAAAACAGTGTGAATGATTTGAGTAAAGTTCTGTGATATCATTTGCGTAATTCAAACAATATACTCATCTATTTTTGATATATAGTAATCCATCATGTAAATTAAGAAGTAGTGTTTAAATAAGATAATGATAAAATACGACAAAATATCTAAAATAATAAAAACAGTTTTCAAACAAGAAAAAGATTGTTTTTCTAAGATTGCATAATTATTTCTGCAGTGCTTTATTAATGGAATTCTTTTATTAATGGAAATAACATAAGTTATACTTTTGAAACGTTTAATCTAAATGGTTAAATGACACAGAATTTTAATATTATATTCATTAGTGGTAGCGTTTCGGCCTTTCATTTGAAGGTCTTTTTTTTATTTTTCCAGTTTAGCCTCCGGTAATTACCGTTCAGATATTACTTCATAGGATGAATGAGGATGATATTTATGAGTGTAAATGTACAAGTGTAGCCTTGTACAGTTCGACCATTCCTGAGATGTGTGGATAATTGAAACCTAACCACCAAAGAACACCGGTATCCACGATCTAGTATTCAAATCCGTATAAAAATAACTGACTTTACTAGGACTTGAACGCTGGAACTCTCGACTTCCAAATCAGCTGATTTGGGAAGACGCGTTCACCACTACACCAACCCGGTGGGTTTCATTTGAAGGTCTGGGATTCGAATCCCGATCAGTCATGAAATTTTTTATTCCCTACAAAATTATCATCTGACGGTAACTGTAAGGGGTATAAACCTGTTGTTACTGTACAAATAAATAAATAAAAAATTATTAAACAAATTTTATGCACAGTATACGTAGAAAACCAGTAACAAACACAACATTACAACGCCAACATTAAATACTTATGTAACCCCAAAAATTGAAAAAAGGCGGTATAATTTTCCCGGCTTTACCTTTGAAAGACATTTATTTCAAATACTTCATCGAGTTTTAATATAATAACTTATTTCTTTTTAATTAAAAACGAACAAATTAATTATGAAATACGATGATAAAATAATTTTGGTAATCAATTTTTGTTAAGGAATTTAATAAACTATTTTAGAAATCCTGGTGATATTTCATTAGGTAGTACAGGACACCGAATGTAGCAGTGTTTACTTCATGAAAAAAATAATAACCCGTTTATGACTCCCATATAAGGAAACGTTTTAGTTAAATTTCACAGTGATGTAAAAAAAATTATGCAATCTGATAAATTGGTGTCTGTTTTAATGCATAATTTTTGCTATCTGTTTAATAATTTCAGTCATATATTTTATCTGATTATCAACTGATTTGAAAAAATAATTTATCATATTTTTTTAAAAATAAAAGGCCTAATATTTCATCTAATAAAGCATATTTCAGTAAAAGTAATATTTACGGAATTATTAATGATAAAATGTTTAAATGGCCCCCATTTTGGGGTATTAAAAGTTAAAATTTTCAAACCTATATGTTATGTGTTTGTACATCAAATTTTATTAATATCTTAATTTTTCTTATGGTACAATTTTACTGAAAAAGTTACAAAATGGTGGACAAAAGGGAAAATGAATCAAAATAAGGCGTTTGTTCACAAGATCTTTTTCGTTTATTTTCATATCCTGAATCAGTTCCTTAAGCCAATCCCTCTTTACTAATACCCTCACTTCAGCCAGTACTCTCACGTAGCCATTACCTCCCGGAATACGTTTTTAATTACTATTCGGGGAGAAAATATTAAAAAATTATGGTTATCGTAATATCTCTAGTTCGATTAAGTCAAAAATCAGGCCAAAGCTGATATATACATATATATATATTTTTAACCAACTTTAAATTTTTTTGATCAAGTGGTTTTCGAGATGTTAGGCAGAGACTGTTGGACATCCCTCCATCCCTAAATCAGAAATACTTGGAGTTTTTAAATAACTTAATAAGTACCTTCACCATAATAAAGCTCAATTTTCTAAGACCATTATACAAAAAGTCAAAATTGAAAAATGAGTAAACTATCTTTTCCCCTTTTTAATTTTTTACAACATTCACTGTTAAGAATCCACCATTATAGTAAATTTTTAAATAATTTTCGAAGAACTTGCATTGAGCCAATTTGGAGTTATTAATACAGGCCATATAAAAACGTACATACATCATTTGGAATTTTTTTTTTTTTTTTTTGACTGTGGGGTCTAGGAAACGAGAACATTTCCAAAAACTCCGATACCCAAAATTTTAGTCGATCGCTACACTCTTCTTTGAGGTTATTCTGCTGCTACTGAAACAATAGATCCGTACCTGGGAAAGTAAAAATAAAACTTCTGTTATTTGTTAACTGTTGCGTAGGAATGAATGACTTCATAAAGTTAATTTTTTGATATTTCAACGAGTCATTTAGGTATAAAAATTAATTTAAATTACTTTTACATTCCAAAAAACTTTTAACATACAAAGTCATTCTGAAACCCATTTGGATGAATGGGGTACGACGAGCAAGAGTAATATTGAGGTTATACAACACTTCCAGAATGAACCCACCGGGTTGGTCTAGTGGTGAACGCGTCTTCCCATATCAGCTGATTTGGAAGTTGAGAGTTCCAGCGTTCAAGTCCTAGTAAAGCCAGTTATTTTTACACGGAGTTGAATACTAGATCGTGGATACCGGTGTTCTTTGGTGGTTGGGTTTCAATTAATCACACATCTCAGGAATGGTAGGACCGAAAATGTGCAAGACTACACTTCATTTACACTCATACATATCATCCTCATTCATCCTCTGAAGTATTATCTGAAAAGTAATTACCGGAGGCTAAACAGGAAAAATAAAGAAAAACATTTCCAGAATGAGTTAGCGAGAATCAATGCAGAGGCGCCGTGGTTTTATGAGAACGGAACGAAGGAATTCATAACTATTTAGACTTCCCTTAGTCCGCGAGGAAATCAAGCGATTCGGTTCACATTACATTACAAACGACTAGGTAATCATGTGAACTATCTACCGCTGAATCTCCCAGACAACTCTGACGATGTCCGGCAAATCAAACGCCTTCACATGCTAAACCTGGGAGAGTCTGAGTGACTTTTGGGCTGGGATGAAATCTCATAAGTGATGAGCATCTTCTCTATGCCTGGTGAAGGACCTAAATTCCTCTGATAAGCAAATTATGCTACTATTTTATTTTTATTTTCCTTTGTTCTTTAATATTATTTGATTTTTTGAGTTTTACGAATTTTTGTACTTTTTATGAAGTGAGTCCATTTATAGAAATTATTATCTTATATTTATATAACATTTGAACTATTCTCTTATGTATGTTTTGTTGAGGGGATTCATTGGAAACCTCTTATTGTAATTCTATTTACTTATTATTTCTTCTTGGAACCGATTTTAAATAAACCAATTGCGATAAAAAAAAGATTTGTTAATAAACCGAAAAATAAAAAAGTTAAAAATACCATTATCCATCACGTAGAGTTTCTTTACACTAAACTGGGGATTATCGTCGTGGTAGACGCTTGGCACAAAAAAAAATTAACGTTTGGTTTGCTATACTAATGATTAAATTGTGTCCTAAAATATAATACCATAATTGGTAATGTAACAGATATGATTATTTATGTCGATTAAGTAGTAATCAGACGTTGTCTTATTATTTCTGAATAAGGAAAGTATAATTTATTCTAAATTAATTTATTATTAAGAACAGCTGAAAATAATGAAAATTATAGTTTTAAGTTATTTGCAAACTCTAATAAAAGAGAAATTTCAGGAAATAATAATAGTGTAATTCGGCCAAAACTTTCATTTAATAATATAAAAACGTGAGGATATTAGTTAAACAACCGGCTATAGCGATGTAATTTTTTCCAGTGTAATTTAGTTTAACTTTATATTTGAAAATAACCATAGCAATGATAGTAAGTAAGATCATTGTTGTTTTTTTTAATATTTTTTTGTTATTTTACGCAACTGATTTTTATTTACTGCTTTGTTATCAATCATATTCTAAATATCAAGGCTTCTTATACGATTACTTTTAAGACAATAAGGCAACAAAATTTCAAATTTATATTATGTACATTATCAAGATAGATTGAAAATAATTTTTAATAATATGAAATAGTTGTGATAGAAAACTTATTCTATCCATCACAACTATTCTGTCCATTTTGTTTGTATTGAAATGAAACTATTTGTTTCATTTGAACACAAACGAGATTTAAATTTTCTTTGTTTTGGTGTTTTAAATATAGAATTTTTTTGTTTTAATTGTAGCATTTTAATATTGTTTCTTTTTAAATGGTTGAAAATAGTTATTTTATACTTTCAAACTAAACTTTAATTTTTGTAGGTCTAATTTATTTGGTTACAATATCTATGGAATGCACGGACATTTAAATAAACGTTTGTAACCGTAATTTAATTTTAAAGACTGAAAAATTTAAAGGAAAAAAAATTTAAAAATAATTGCCGGCGTCTGTGGTGCGAGTGTTTGCGTCTCAGCCTTTCATCCGGAGTTCCCGGGTTTAAATTCCGGTCAGGCATGGAATTTTCACAAGCTACTTGTCATTCATCTCATCCTCTGAAGCAGTACCTAACGGTGGTCCCGGAGGTTAAAAAAAAGAAAAAACTGAAAAATAATATAAATTATTGAGAAATTTCAGTTGCTGTCAGTATCACAAGCAGGCAGCTGTTTGTTCTTAATTAAATAAATATTACAAATAAATAAATAAATGTTTCTCTACAGAAAATAATGTTAATATAAAAATATATTTTACTCCGTTAAATGAAAAACGTATTTTCGTAATGGGTCGTTTCATCAATCCAAACTGATGGTTTTAGTAAAACCATGTGTTGGCTGTACATTAAATATAACTGAATATAATTACATTAATTCCATAATAATGTAACCCGCCGGATTAGTCTAATAGTTAAAATCGTCATCGCAAAATCAGCTGATTTTCGGAGTCGAGAGTTATAAGATTCGGGTTCCGTAATGGCAGTTGCTTTTATATGGATTTGAATGGTAGACTGCGAATACCGGTGTTCTTTGGTAGTTGGGTTTCAATTAACAACACTCTCAGGAGTGGTTGACTAAATATTTTCCAGACTATATGTTTACCGGTACAGTTGCACTTGCATTGTACTACATCTGCAGTTATATCAGGCCTGACAAGCCGGTAGCAGTAATTGCATTTGCTTATACACATTCACCCGGACTCGGCAGTAACTAAAAAACTAGTTGGAGAAAACAAACATGTAGTAACATATAGTATGTATGTGTTGTAGTGGTGTACACAACATTTCAGCTTTACTGCCTTAACAAAAAAAAAGGAGAAGAAAACAGGCAAAGGATTCAATGACTTTCTCGGATATTAATAATAATTTTTTTTTTTTAAATTTAAAGCCAGAAAACAGAACATATATTTTTTAGAGGTGGAGAATAGACTTTAAGAAAAGCTTTTCTAAAATTATTCATATATAGAGTAACCTTAACAAATTTTCTTAAGTGAAGTTTTCTCTAAATCTAACTCCTTCTTCAATAAAGCCTAAAATAAGAAAAATAAAATTTTCAAACGTTTTTCTGCATTTTAGGTCCGAGGTCTGTAATTTTAAAAAATTCTATTGTAGATATTTCTTGACTGCTCTATATATGAAGTATAAATTTTCAAAACGTTGAATATAAAACGTTCAAAACGTATATATATATATATATATATATATATATATATATAAACATTTGAGCTAAATTTTAAAACAATCGGTCTAGTCAATCCGGAGAAATAAGACCAAAAACAGAGCAACACTCATAACTACGCATTTAATACATATAATCTTTCCCTAAAACGTTTCAAACTTTCCTCCGGAAAGAAATTAAAAGTAAAATGTACAGAATAGTAGTAATAAATAGTATACATCATGTATATATATCATTATATATATGAATGATATTACGTATAGGCCCATTTATAAAATGTTAGAAACTTGAAACCGGTTGTAGAAATATATTATTAAATAGGAAAATTTTTTTTTGTTGTACAAAAAAATGAATGTAAAAGGAACATATTTTCCACATTTGTTTCCTTTTTTTTTTACACCATAAATGAATGTTAAACTTTTTTTATGAAAATCGGTAAACGAAAATTCAATCTATCCTTTCGTTTATGTTATACTCCAAAAAAAAAAAATCAAATGGAAAATAAATTCTGTAAGTAGCCTTTTGCTCTTTTTGTTTGTTACATAGGCTGTTTGCATCCCTTGTAAAAAATCTATCCGAGTATTAAAATGCACTGCCCTTTCGTTAAATTAATATTGGATATTTTTCAATCATTAACCAACCTTTAAATTTCGGGAAAGATAAAGTTTCTAAATTTTTAGTGCATTTGTCTGAAATATATTTTTTAAATTTGACCAGAGTTCAAAATTACTCACTTGGTAATTTGATTATCGTTTGATTATGGTCCCCATCCCTCGAGATGCCCATTTACGGCAGTACAGTCGCGGCGTTCCTCGTCCCACCGTTGACACTGGAATATCACGTGTTCTGGCGTGTCTAACTCTCAACAGTAGAGGCAGATGGGGTGTTCAGCTCTTCTTCATCCACACAGGTATGAACGAAAGACCTCATGGCCGGTCAGAAATTGTGTCAGCCAGAATCCCAGTTCTGATTATCGTTTAAATTAAGTAAACTTATTTGAAATACTTTAATCAACCTCTTGGGAACAGATAAAAGGTGTATGATTGGGTGTCTCATTATCTGCATATTTATGGGCTTGACACACTGATTTCAACAGTATATTCGGCTTCATGAAAGAGAAAATGAAAAATCACTACACATTCTTCTCTGCTAAACCTGATGTAAGGTGCATGTTAATTGGTGCAAGATATAATTTTTTTAAGGATTTGTTATTTTTGGGAATGATTTGATCAGTTAAGTTTTTAATCTTAAATAAAACGAGTCTCGTATTAATTTTTTTTTTTAATAAAATGTAAATTTTATAGAATAATTAAATAAAATTTCCAGGTTCATCCTACTTTGCCCGGTTGAAATGTGATGTGCTTTCCGTCTTACGACATATATTTCCTTATGGTAAAATAAATAACATGATATAAAAACTGCACTGGACGAAAATAATTCAAATATTTCAATTAAGTTTGCTTTACTTAATTAACATGGTACCGCTGATGTGTAAAATAAATAAAAAATTAATACAATCCACCTTACCAGCACGTTGATACGTTCTCTGGTTCTTTCGGCTTACTTGTAAGCCATCATCAGAAATTAAAATTAATACATAAAGTCAAAATTTAAAAATCATAATTAAAAATCTAAAAACAGTCATGACTGTCCCGGTCCTACTAGTATACTCTTTGAGTATACCAATACATTAATTTTAACTCCTGATGATGGCTTCCAAGTAACCCGAAAGATCTAGAAAACGTATCAAAGTGCTGATAAGATGGATTATATTAATTTTTAATTAAATAGTTTAAAGTTTAAAGCAACGATTAACCTACACCACTCTTTTTTCAAATAAAATGTAATATACGTACAATCATTATAGAAGAGGAATATTAATGAAATATAGGGTTTTAAATAATGTTCTAGAAAATTTTAAATGTAATACTATTATTTTTTATTTGATTATCTAAATAAATCTCTTATTACTTGTTTAATGTTCGTTAAATTTATTCCGAAGCCTCATTCATCATGCCCATAAATAGCTAAAAGCAAATAATAATTGTAAATTTATTAAATTTAAAATAACATAATAAAACTTTTGGCTTTTCCTAAAAAAAATTAATGAAAGACTAAATAGATCAAATTTATTTTTTCTGAAAGTAAAATTTCTTGAAAATGAGTGAGCCATAAACTCAGACAATAAATTTGACACTAGTGTGTAGGATACTCGGTGTAGAAAAATTATTATTATTAATTACGTGAATCCTTGTATGTAAACCTTGGTGTGTGTGTGTACGCGCGCGCGCACTACACACAAATTATATAGTCGATATTTCAGGTTTAATAATTAATTAATTATTATTGTTGCGTGTTTTGTTTTTGTGAACTCTTTCTATTATTACAATAGATGCTTTTTACAGCACGCGAGTGATTCATTTTTTTATTATTATAGCCATCTCCCTTCTATTGTTTCAGCAACCATGCCTTATGGCAAAAACCTACTGATTTTATTTCTTACAATGGTCTGTATGTTCTTTTAATAAATTGAAATAAGATTCTACTTTACAGTTCATCTGCGATGTAGTCACGCTGCTAAGGATGTGGGATATTCTATATCATCATGACCTCATCAATTGTTTCTTATTGTTGACCTAATAATAATAATAATAATAGTATAAAAAAACTGTCATGACAAAGAATATTTTTGCTGTTTTAACAAAACATTTTTCTTTAAAGAAATAGTATTTATATTCTTCATTTAAAACTGACATCCAACTTATTTACTCTTCAATGAAAAAATTTAATGATATTTAACTTTTTCAAAAGTAAAAAGTTTTTAGAAAAATTTGAATTTCTAAAATATACATATATATATATATATATATATATATATGTGTGTGTGTGTGTGTGTGTGTGTGTGTGTGTGTGTGTGTGTGTGTGTGTGTGTTTGTTGGTATAGAGGTATTTTATTAGAGGTTTTGTTATAAAAATAATAATTACATCAGCCTTATTATACACGTATAATATATATATATATTTTTATTTAATTTTTTTTTTACTGGGTTTTATTTAATTATTTTAATTTTAATAATGATAGAATTAGTAGATTTAAAAATTTTTAATATGAATTAGGTAAAAAATAATTCCGCCTGTCTATTAATAACATATCCGTGTTCAAAACTTTTAAGTAATTTTTATGTTGCTATTCATAAAGAATCGAGTTAAAGTAAAAATTACTAGAAATGTTCTTCTAATCTCTTTTAAGATTAAGTGTTTTCTATTTTTTTATTTATATATCATTAAGTTTTCTGTTTTGCTTTTTTTTATTTAAAATAAAAATAAATTTTGTGAGGCTAAGAGAATTAATTTCTTTCATGACATTTCTGCATTTCACTTAGAACTAACCAAATTTAAACCTCTCTTTATTCTCAGTCAGTTGTATCAGTCTTTTTCAGATTTGATCAAACAGGAAAGGGCGAATATGTTTTTTTTTTTTGGGGGGGGAGAGATAGGGCTCTTAAAAGAAAATTTTAGGAGCTTATTATATTAATTAGAAGACATCCATCTACTCACTAATCATGTACAAGGTAACTTCTGGTTTCTACTGCTTTCTATGAAAACCAGTATTTCAACACTACTTAAAATTCAATATTAATTCATGCAACAAAAGTAAAAAAAAAACATAGCACACATCCGTGCGCGCGCGTGAATCTTATATATAAAGCCAAAAGATTGTTTGTTCGTTCGTTTTTTTTTTTGTTTGTTTGTTCGTTCGTTCATGGGTGTGAAGTTGTCAAAGATATTCGTAACAGAAAAAATATTAATATTTTTACTTCACTGTTATAATACTATGGCAACGGAAATAAGTTCTGAAGTTTACCTTCAAACGTTTATGTACTTTAGTTACCATGGAGACTACTATACTATTTTTTAAAGTTAGTTTCTATAAACCCTGAATCCTTTAATTGTTATTTATCACTTCGCTCGCCTGACCAGCCCATATATATATATATATATATATATATATATATATATATATAGTATAAATTTACAGTGTTAATAAAGTAAGGTAATCCTTTAATAACTTTATATAGTTAAACATAGAAAAATTAAATTTACGAAATGCTTCTATCTCGAACCGATCTATTTAAGTAGATTTGATAAGAAAGCTACCTATTGTAATGAATACCATGATTCGACTTCCGGAAAATTTCGACATATCTTCGCGTTTCGCATCCCCCAGACCCCAAAACCACCGTCAGCTGAAAAGTTTATATATATATTTATATGTAAATATATATTTCACTTTCTTGTGGACACGATAACTGCCGTAATTTTCCGCCAATCACAAACTGATACATAAAATATTAACGATCCAAAATCTCGGTCGCGTTTGTTAATGGTCAAAATCGGTCGGTGGCGGTGGAAATGGAGGGGCTTTTTCGAAAAAACAAAATATGTCTTCTTATTAAGTAAAATATCGAATTCGTTTAGAGTTCCTACAATTCTTTGGATAAGGGGCTAAAACTTATCTAAGTAAAGTTTTTTGATATCACCAACTATTGGCCTACGGGATGGAAAAAATGGGGTTTCGAACATTAAAATTCACACCTCTCTTAATAAGCACAATATCGAATCGGTTTAAAGTGGTCGTTAGTCCTCTAAACATTCCTAAAACTTTTGTCTAAAGTATTTTTTATATGACCAACCCTTAAGGTAAGGGATAATCAAAATGTTGCTGGCATTGTAAAAAGATGGGGCTTGTCGTATGCTAAAAATGTGAAACTCTTAGTAACAATTTCACATGCAACCATTGTCGTATTGTGTAATTGAATTTTTTCTTAACTTTAGGGCGGAAACATTGTTACCCCCTACTTAGTACCGGTGAAATCTACCTCCGCCTTTCGCGTGCCGAAATAGATTTTTTTTATGATATTAATACTATTTACTACAGACCACTTTTAAAGTTAATTGTGAAAAATATTAAATGACCACCACTTCGTTAAGAGGTGTTACGTATTGAAATGTTATTATATATATTTTTTTTTTTTAGTGGCCTTTAAATTATGTCAGATCGTAATCTTTGTGTTTGAAATTTTTAAGTTGCTCTCCTATGGTAGCATGGAGTTGTAGTAATCTCTTACCAAAAAATAAATTGTTTTGAGGTAGGGGAATTTATAGGTATTGTTAAGCAACAATAATCAATAGTTACTGAGGGTATATATATATATATATATATATATATATATAAGAAAATAAACTAATAAATAAATGAAAACAAATAGATATAATAATAATTTACAATTTAGGACAAACAAATAGTATTTATCAAAACCTTTAAAAAGATTGATTTTTAACATTGGTGAATAAATTAATTTTTAAAAGTGTTTATCATAAACCTTATAAAAATTACTTTCTTTATGTTGTATTTTATAATAAGTAAGTAGTAACACTATCTGTCTAACATTATTTCTGATAATGTTGATTATTTAACAATTTTAATTGTGTTTGATCGTTTTCTTGTTTTTCAGTTTATTCCTTCGCAAATGACCATTAGATAATACACATATTTCTATTTCTATTAAT
The DNA here is from genome assembly GCF_047948215.1 of Lycorma delicatula. Taxonomy (NCBI): domain Eukaryota; kingdom Metazoa; phylum Arthropoda; class Insecta; order Hemiptera; family Fulgoridae; genus Lycorma; species Lycorma delicatula. Next base: position 35,211,445 of record NC_134457.1, on the reverse strand, counting down.
CACAAATGTTAAACAGATAAGAATAAATAAATCAAATCATATATTTTTTCTATTCTTATTAGCAAAATGTTTGATAAACAAAATTGTCCTGCTATTTATACAGTGTAACTGTTAAAAAAAATAAATAAGAAAATTTAAAGTATTACAGACAGTAAGGAATAAAACAACAATAGTACATTTTTTACGTTAATATATTAAAAACTCACTGCGAAAAATAAAATATAAAAAGAAGTTAATAAAATATAGTAGAAATTAAAACAAGGATATCAAGAAGTAGGCAGGCATTTAATTAGAAGGGAAGACTGCTGTGTGAAAAGTTAAACTTAGCGTTAAGGAAGAGAATAATGAAATGTTTTATTTGGAGTGTTGACGCTCTATGGAGCTGGAAGATGGTCCATGAGAAAAGCAGACATAAAACGAATTGAGGCTTTTGAGATGTGCGTGTGGAGCAGAATGATAAATGTTAGTTGGTAAGACCATGTAACAAATGAAGAAGTATTAAGGAGAATCGGTAGAAAACAGGAAAATGCTAAACGAGATTGAATATACTGAAAGGAACTGGCTAGAAGATTGTATGAGAAGATATTTATTAGTGGATGCGATAGCAGGCTTAAAGAATGGAAGGAAAGGAAGAGATTTCAAACGATGGAAAGAGACAATATGCTGAAATAAAGAGATTAGCAAAGAATAGAACAAGATGTAGAGTAGCAACCGTGATAGGACCTACCCATATAGCTGAACACTATGAATGAATGAATGAGTGCATAATTTCAGTATATTTATGTCTGGCAATACAGTATTTTTTTATACGTTTACCATTAATCAATATTACGCGTATTTGCTTATCTCATAATATCCAGCCATGTATTCCAAGTTGTCATAATATCATATAAAGAGGTCTATAATTCCTCTTACGCTCTATCATTTGAAGACTTTGAAAGATAATATTTTTTTTTGTTTTTACTCTAAATTAAAAGAAGACTGGAGTTAAATGATCAGAAACTTAAAATTAGATAAGTACTATTTTGATCAATGGAGTATATATTAAAAAAAAATCTGAAAGATGTATTTTATTTATTCAAGGTTAGACGAAACCTAAAAATTAAAAAATAAAATAATGCTATATCATTTTACGTCTAATAAAATAATACAACTTAGATAAAAAAAAATTATTTGTATTTACACTTTTTTATAGCTAACAGTAAACTATATATAAACATTAAAACGAATACTGTACAAATATTTAACCAATATCTGATTGTAATCCTATCTTTTTTGGTAACTTTATTATTTTACTTCTTTTTTTAATTCTTATTTAGGTAGGTGGTCGTGATAAAAGAATTAATATTTTCAAACAAATGAAATCTCTCTCTCTCTCTGTTTATATATATATATATATAATGTGTGTGTATTAAAATTGTTTAACAAATGTTAACTTTTAATTTTATGACCCTCATAAACCTTTACACACACACCACACACGCGTGCGCGCATAAATATATAAAAGTAGTGTTTAAACGCTAATAATTATTATGATATTAGGTACAATGTTTATAAATAAATACATACGACGATAAGATAAAAACAATTTAATAAAATTTCGGAGAAAATAAAAGAGATAATCATTGATAAAATATAGTTTAAAAGCAACTTTATTGTTCATAGCTATATTTTTATGTCTGTTCTCTTTTTTTTTAAATTAAGAGTAGTCAATACAATAGTTATATTACAGTAATAATAACAATCTTACTAATAAAAAAATATTTTATTCTATTATTAAATATACTATATTCAAACCAACTATAACATAGTTAAAAGATCTACGTAGTTAAAAAAAATAATTAAAGAAGTGCTATTATTTACGACGGCAATATACAAAATATAATAATAATAAATAAAGTAAATTAAATGAATAGTTTTGAAAAATAAGAAAAGAAAAATTTAAGAAAAAATATGTCCAATTAGCAATACATGATTTTCGTCTTAAAATCTGTTAATATCATCGTTAATGTGTTGCAGTTGTGAAAAAAAATTATAATATAAAAAGTCAGCAAAACATCAAAATCAGGAAGTTCTATTCCCATTACATAAGATACAGACATTAATTGAGAACCAATAAATAAAATATACCGGTTAAACTGGGATTCAAATCTAATTTAAATTACATCTCTTAAATCTTAGCCTGGATCCTACAGTATTACCGAACAGCTCTCATAATTTTCCTTAATTACCAATTTACTAATTGGAAAAAAATCAACAAATGTTAATTTATTAATATACCATTCCGCTGATCTCCATGATGGAGCGATAGCGTTTAGGCCTTTCATCTGCAGGACCCGTTTTAAATCACGTCAGGCATGACGTTTTTCATAACCCGTAATATTCCATTTCTATATCCCACGCACAGGCTTCAATTTTATATGGCGATGTCATCAAGCCAACAATAAATAAAAATTATAAGGTAAATTAATAAATAGTAAACATATTTCAGGGATTAATCTATGTATATCGTAAATAATTTAACAAATAACTGATATACTAATATCCCAGTTCGATTCCCAATTTTGTATTTGAAACTTTAAATCCATCTCATAATCTGTATATAAAATTTAAATTATTCTGTAGAAATCACCCATTTATCATAAAATTTCTTTTTCTTAACGGCATCGGTGGCTTGTGCCATTAGAACGTTTCCCAAGCCTCATATAACAAAAACGTTCACGTAGTCAGAAGACCACAGACATTCTTCACGTATCATCAAATCACTGTAATTACGCTTGTTAATAGAAAAATATAAGTGTAAAATATTGTCCACTTCTCTTCTTTCAGTCGCCTCTTAACGATAAACAGATGAAACAACAGGAGAGTATTTTACCACCAGATCCCCCTCGGGGAAAACTATTGTCTCATACGTATTGATAAGAATTGTTTACTAAAAATGATGTCTGTTTAACAATTTTTATTTAAAAACTCCTATCATAAATCACCTTATGTTATAAAATTAATAAGAAGTTATTTTTATGTAGGAAATCACGGTATAATGTTTATCTGTTTATAACAGGAATGAAATTTCCTGATTTGAATTATTTAACGACCTTGATTTAAAATTTTTTTTAAGATAAGAAATCCTGGTTACAAAGAAAATTTTGACGATGGTAAATGTCTCTCTTTTCAAAATAATTATTTTATGTGTTTATAAAAAAATTACTAATATCTGTTTAAGGGTTAAGGTTTCACAAAATGTCATAAAAATTGTTAATAAATACATCTCATTTTCACTCTGAAGTCTCTCTCACTCTTTATATATGTATACATATATATATATATATAATATATATAGATATTATATATATTTATATAATAATTATACATATAAACAAAATATATATAATAAACAAAAAAAATGTTCGAACATGTGTCTTAATGCACCTTTCAGTATTCGAAGTACATGCCGCTGGTTCAATAATACTTTCAAATAAATAACCTTTATTTATATTAATTATTGTAGTAGAATTAGTTACATTTTATTTATTTTATATTTTATAATATTAATAACTTTTATATCGTTAGGTTATTATTATTATGTACTCACAGTTTAAATTTAATTTTATAACATGATTGAAGTCCTTTTATATACATTTACTATAACATTTTATAAAAAGAATTATGTTAATATATTTAAGAATTTATTAGTTTTACGTCTTTTTTTTTTTTGTTTAACTACCGGAACCACCGTTAGGTACTGCTTCAGAGGATGATATAAATGATTTGTAGCGTGTGTAAAAATGTCATGCCTAACCAGAATTCGAACCCGAAATTAATGAGATTGGTAACACTAAGAGCGATCTGGCAACGCTGTGTCTACCGGTCTGTGCTAGACCGGTTTGTTCATCCCTTCCACATGCTTAGTACGTGTTTCAAATCCGTTCAGCCATCACATTATTTTTGACAGCGCCATCAGTGAAGATGTGCTTTTGTTGTGTGTTACGAAAATGGAGCATCGGAATTTAGAGCAACGTTGTGCAATCAAGTTTTGAGTTAAACTTGGCGAATCCGCGAGTGTGACCTTTGAAAAGTTGAAACAGGCCTATGGAGAACATTGCTTATCAAGAACACAAGTTTTCCGCCGGCATAAATCATTTTTGGAAGGTCTAGAACACGTTGAAGATCAACCTCGCTCAGGGAGACCTTAAACTTCAAAATTTGACGAAAACGTTGAGCGTGTGAAGGTTCTTGTGAGATCAGACCGTCGTTTAACAAAAAGGATGAAGAGTGAACAGTTAAATTTTAACACTTTCACCGTACATCAAATTTTGACATTCGATTTGGACATGCGAAACGTTTATGCGAAATTGGTGCCGAAAAACCTCACAACGGGACAGAAGCACAATCGAAGAATCGTGTGCGTTGATCTTCATGAGAGGATTGACAATGACCAAGAATTCTTCAATCGTGTGATCGCAGGTGATGAATCCTGAATATTTGAGTACGATCCTGAAACAAAGCGGCAAAGCGAAGAGTAGCACACTCCGTCATCTCCTCGACCGAAAATGTCGAATGAGCAAATCAAAACCATGCCGATTTGCTTTTTTGTCAGTAGGGGTATCGTGGATAAAGAATTTGTTCCTCCAGGACAAACTGTTAACCAAGTGTTTTACAAAGATGTTCTTGAAAGGCTCAGGAAAACAGTGATTCGCGTGAGATCAGACGTTGCAGACAAGTGGATGCTTCATCATGACAATGCCCCGTGTCACATGGCCATTTTCATCAGGGAATTTTTGACCTCAAAACGCATTCCTACGATTCGTCAACACCCCTATTCGCCTGATTTGAGTCATTGTGACTTTTTCCTTTTCCCGAAATTGAAACAGGTCTTAAAAGGACGTCATTTTGGAATTCTGGAGAACATTCAAAACTGTGACCGACCAGTTAAAAGCCCTACCAGTTGAAGCCTTCCAGCGCTGCTACCAGGATTAGGAACAACGGTTCCGCCGGTGTATAGCTGCCCAAGGGAACTACTTTGAGGGGGATAATGTTGTTGCTTGAAAAAAATAAAATCTTTGGTAAGTAAAAAGTCAGTCTCATTACTTTTCTCACACACCTCGAATCATCAATAACTAAAAATTGGGTTTATTACCTTCAGATACTTGATAAATATATATGTTTAGATTTTATATTATTTGAAATAATTTATAAATTTAAACTTTAATTGAAATAAAAATTTTAACTTTATATTTCAATTGTTTTATATACATTATATTTAATTCTACGTTTATTATTTTTAAATTATAAAAAAGCGGGTTTTTTTTTACATCGGTCACTGTAGACCACACAGAATAGTTAACTTCTGGCTAGTTTTTTTAGTTCTCCAATATTCCTTCATTCTTTCACTGTGACGCTTTTATCTTTCTTCCGATCACTTTAGATTAGCGCAATCTTTCTTCTCCTCCTGGATCCTTTGAATTTTAAGATTTTTTTTTAAACATCCTTCTGCCTTTAAAATCCGTCACGTTTATATTTGCTACCCTCAGGTCCTCTTTAACTTGCTTTAATTATTTAACTTTCGACTTATCACCACTACAGTAGTAAAAAATCCTCTTCGTTTGTGAATCAAAAAAGCCGGTTATTAATTAGGAAAAATTGTTTATTAGAAAAAATTATATATATATATTCCACGTAACTTTACATAGTTTATCTGTATAATTTTTGTATGTTTAACAATAAGCAATTTTTTCGCATTTGGCCTTTCTAAATAAGTTTGTATTTTATGTTAGTTATTTTTTGTAGCCGTACCAATATTTTATATGAATATAACTCGTAAATCTTCAAATCTAATTTTTTTTTAATTAGGACTTCGAAATCTAGGGAATATTTGGGTCTACGGTATGTCAAGGAAGAAATTCAACTTTTAATTTGAAATATGAATTTCGGCTATTAACCCCTTAGCGATCAATCTCTTAGACAACTGTGAGGATGTTAGAGGACTAAAGTGGCTTCACGGTTCTGGACTTTATTAATTCCGTAGTGTAATTACACCCGCTGAGTGTTGGGCATTAATCCATCCTTCATTCCCTTCCTCTCTGTTTCTGATTTCACTTTCATTTTTTATTTTTGTTTTTGTTATTGCTTTATATTTTACTATTCATAGAAAAGTTCTTCCCTGAGTAGTTTTATATACTCTTATCATATTATTACATATATAGTAATAATATGTAATATGTAATAATATGTACTACTATGTCATTTTTGAGGAATATCATTAGGGATTCCAGTTTAATGTATGTATGTGATAGAATTTACTTAAGTTTTCTGCAAAATCGGTTACATTTTTGCAAAAAACGTAACCAATTGTAAACAACAATTTGAAACAAAAAAAATTAGGACTTCTGTAGACGTAATAGGTGAAAAATAATTCTATAATTTGTTTTTGTGACTTTTTTAAGCCGATTTGTTTATTTTTTATAAGGCTTAAATTTATTTTATGGTTATATAGTTTATATAATTTTAATTATTTTGGTTTTAATTTTTTTCAACGATACATAATTACCGACAAGTAATATTTAATAGACAAAAAGTAATGCTATAATATATTTCTGCTGAAAAATAACGTTCCTTAATTTCATTTTGGAAATATTACCTCGTGAGAATAGACTCAAGATTGTTTCTGTGACAAAATAGTTCCATTTATAAATCATAGCAACAAATAGCGGTAGCACTAAAAGTAAAACCAAATTCTTGAACTAAAATATAAATAATTAATAGGAAAACCATTTTACTATCGATCTTTCAAACAACACTTAAAAGTGAAATTTTTTAAGAAAACTAAATATTTTATCTGCAAACACGTGAAGATTACATAGAAGTAAAGACTATCAAAAACATGTACGAGTACATTACGCCTCTTTTGCTATTACATATTACACTTACATTATACTAAATTATCAACAATTTACTGTACGCTTCTATTTGATTTATTATATTTATTGTATTTTGCTATTTTATTCTTTTCATATGTCATTATCGGTCGGGTGTAGCAGATGTGAATAGTATGGAGAAGATGTTAGCGATGATTAGCCTACAAGAAATACCAACAAAAATAAAAAGAGACAGATAGGTTATAGATAAAGATAGAGATGAAGGTAGACAGTACAATCATGTTGTCCCGTTGTTTGTTAGGTTATTGACTATAGGGTTGTTGATCCATGGACCAATGCAGTCAGTTATTTGTTCCGCATTCTTTTTCAGTTGCACCTATCGGCTCATTGCTAATAGTATACCATACTTTTATACTATTATGCAGCCTATTTAGTAGTTGTGCTGACTATTTCTTCAGTGAAGAAGATATACTTCAGTAACAATATGTAATTACAAGTAAATCCAATAATATTGTATTTATGTAATTTTAAAATAATTTTTTTTTTTTTTTTTTATTGAAAAATATACCTTAATTGATTTTCTGTTAATATTTCCTTTTTATAAACGATATTTTCTGCACAGTTAAGTGAATATTAGCTATAGTTTGTTTATAATTATGTTATTTAACATTGGTCAAAAATACAAAAGTTTTTCATATTTCATACGGTTGAAATATGTAGTGTTTAATGCTACTGAAAGACTGGTAAAAATGCAGTCATATTATTTTTTTACAAATTTATTTAAATTCTTATATATAACCATTATATTTCTGGTTTTTTTTTTTAAATTTAATTGACGGTGCTTTAAAGTAAGTAAATAGAAAACCAAATTACTCAAATACTAACTGGGCTTACCGATTTATCATTTCTATGAGGTTGTATAAGTGTGAAATAAATTAAGAAATTAAAATATAACAGAATAGACCTATTTTTATCTGTTTATTTTATTTTAAATCTATATGAAAGAATATCTTCTCTTTCAACAAGACCTCCCTTTATGGTAACTGTCTTTTATATTTTTTCCCTAAGATGTACCTTTTGAATGGCTTCAAATTAAAAGAAAAAAAAATTATTAGATTTGTTTAAAATTAACTAAAATTAATAATTTTATTGCTTTGGAACCAAGAAAATGCACAAAACGTTTTAGTGATTTACTGGGCAGTTATATCTCGATATGTATATTATTATTATTATTATCATCTCGAGGTATGATGTTATATCCCGTAATTTTTTTCAAATCCAAATTTTATCCCGTTGCTATTTTGGATACAGACGTGGTATAAACTTTTTATTTAAACAAATTTTCTTGTCTTAAAAATACCTCTAAAATAATTTACTACACAAAGTGTGTTACCGTTTAAAATATTTGAGTTACAACCCCTAGGCCACCCCTTACGAAAGGGGTTGAGATTCTACTTCTCATCAAAAGGTAAAGTAGTTGAGGGATACCTTATCCTGAAAATTACAATATTCTATATGCAACAGTTTTAAAGTTGTTGATGGTATAGACATTCTGTATAGAATTATCAAAATATATCTATAATTTTTTTACTCTGGATCAAAAATCTAGAAAATTTTTTTTCTTATTCTAGCCTCTATTATAGGAAGTGTTCTATAGGGAGAAAACTTTATTTAAGGAAATTTTTAAGCTTAACCCGCAGTATATATAAATATTTTTAGATAATCGAAAAGAAATGATTCGGTTAAATTATGTCGGCAAATAATGAAATACTTAATAAATAAAGTTTATTTAAGTTCATGGAAGATACTGAACTTCTCAGGTTTTTCTTCATAGAAAAATCATTATTATCGTGCACTTTCCGTTTTGTTATTTTTGTTAACAGTGTCAGCGCTGACTGAAAGCGTGTGAAAGTCGATGTTTGCGGTAAATCTAAAGGTCAACGACAGATTATCATAATTGTGTTTCTAGTTTACAACCTAAAAATTAAAAGATTTTATTGAGCTAAAAAGTGTTTGAAATTTTTAATATTTAGAAAAAAAAATAGCTGTAGTTAAATAAGATTATAAAAATATTTATATCTTTATTTTATCTAGTAGTTGATTTAAAAACAGATAGAATTTAATAATATATTAAATAATATTAAAAATTTTCATATACATACCAAATTAATAAAAAAATTCAAACAAAAAAAAAATTTTTTTACTATTAAATTTTAATATACACTACAAAAAGTTTTTCAGTTATCTGTCAACCTTCTCTCATTTAACATTTAATCACTGAATTACTCATCTTTTCAGTTAACCTTTGTACAGATTTATTAATAATTTATAATCAGATCAATGCCCTTATAAAAATACCATTTCTTTAAAAATTCCTCGGAATAAAAATTTCAAGGAGTCAATGGCGTGAACGTATTGACAGTTCAATTCTTTTTCAGCATTTTATCCATCCATAAAAACTTTATGGTGGTATTTTCTAACTTAAAGACTCCAGTGCGAGTCTTTAAGTGAGTGTTTCTAGTGAGAAGATGCCAAAATCATAGGCAATAGAAAATTTTAAGCAAGGGTATTTTAATATCTCAGAAATAATACCTAATTACTTTCAAGATATGAAGCTATGAATTGTATTTATCCTTTTTTTTGGAGAAATAAGATCTTAACACTCTTTTGTGATTTCAGATCAAAATGAACTCGAAAATAACCGGAATGCTTCTTCGTGATAACAATAGTATTTTCATCATACCAATTGATATAATTATGATTGTTTACTAGTTTGAGGCACGCTTCATTAAATCAACCATATCACTGTGCTAGATAAGTGAGCATCTCATTCACAACGAATAATGAACTTTTTATGAAATGCATGAGTAATCTTGGTTGATTAAACTTAAACTTCAGTTCCTTTCAAATCTTTCATAAACTTATTATGGGTATTTTCAATATAACAGAATCTTCTCTAGTTAGTATTTGTCAGCTCATTACTAATGTCTTCACAATAAGTAGTTATTTTCTTAGGTGTTATTCGTTCTATGCCTACCTTATATTGGAGCTCCTCCACCGACTCTTGTATTTCTAAATTTTATGTTCAGTGAAAATAAATTTATTACTGTTAGAAGAAAATTATAAATTCTCTCAAAGAGTTTTTCATGGACGGCTGCAGTATCCTTATTTTATATATATATATGATTTGAACAATTATTATTATTTTTATAATTATTATTAATATTATTCAATAAGTAATTATATCAATTGATACTATCAATTATAAATTGAAAATTTACCCACCTATAACAGAATTTAAATCTTCATACAAGAAAAGATGACTCAGCCCACGTGTACTACACTCAATCTAGATGATGATTTTATAAAGAAAACAATCAGCAGTCATGACCTTGTAGATATATAATTATTATAACACATTGTTTTCCAATATAAACAATAAAATACTGAAGTTAATTAACATCGGCCATTATAAATAAATGAACAAGAGTCACCTTTCATTTACAACACATTTTTAGCGTTATCATTTTTATACATGAGCATTAGGAAGTGCAGCCCGCCGTAAAAGTTCTGTAAAACATTCCCATCTAAGCCCGAAAAAACCAAAGAAGTTTGAGTACGAGAGTAACAAATTACAGTAACAAGTTAATAAATATAGACGCTACTCGTCAATTAAGAGCAGTGCTGCTGACTATTTATTTGTAATAGTGTATAATATTGATTTTAATTTTTGATTTATGAATATATTTTACTCATAGCTCTGAAGAAACAATAAAAATTAACACATTTAATTTATTAATTGTAAAAAGTTGTTACGTATGCCTATTATTATTTTTTTTTCTTTACATGGATATCGATTCCAAGGTCAAGTTTAAAAATGAAAGAATAAATCACCAGCAGGATCGTCAGATGTACCGGTGTATAGGCCCTTATATTCTAATAAAACATAGAAATAAAACAAAGTACAAAATAATGTTAGAATAACATAAATTACCATGTAAATGGTAATTTGCATGGTTTACCATGTAAATTTAAAAGTATGTTCGAGTGTAAAATACCTTCACGTAGAGGATACTCACTCAAACATATCACATACTGACTTCGTCAATGGCTTGTTATAAACGCGTTAGTAATTTTCTGGCATACTGGTAAGTAACTATTTTTTTCTTCTTTGGCATTCTCTAAATCAGAAAAAAAGGTTATTTTTTAGTCCATACCTCTTTCTGAGGTTTTCATATAAATTATATTCTTCTAGGAGATAACAGTGAATGGTTTATCACATACACTGCACGTTGGTCTTTTTTTTCGCCTAACAAATATGAATTTGCTATTCGCATGTGACCAATTCTAAATCAGGTCAACGTCACTTGTGGAATTAATTTCGCGTCGCTCTTCCATTTACATGAAGTAATTTTAATTTCATTCAGTTTCGTATTTAAATCTTCTTCATTCATTATTCCACGAGGTTCTGATAGTCATTGTAAGATGATTTTTAACGATCTTCGATAAATGATTGGAAATACACATAGATGTTTTCATAAGGCATTGTTCTCAAGTTCTATCAAAATAATTACAAGAATAGTTATTGTGCACAGAAGAAGCATTTTTTAATGAAATTTTTCTATTTTTATTTAACAATATAAAGAATAGACTTATAAGGAAAAAATAGAATTGTTATCCTTTTTTCTTTTTATTTTACGTCGGCGGAGGGAAAAGCTTTACCAGCCTCTGTCCGCCCGCACAGACGATTGTGTCGGGTTCTCACCTACTAAAACCTCTCTCCCATGGCAACACGCGAAGACCGGACCCGCCAAGAAGCATAACACAGCCTCCGGTGGCACTTACAGATTGACTGCCAGAAGGAGACAGCGAAACTGTGAAGTCCTATAGCGATCAACGGAGAAACGCCCATCTGCAACCGGACGCGGACGAAACGCACCGTATACACCGCAGGCTAACCATCCGTCCCCCATCCACCCCCCCCCCACCCCCTTGATGATACTAATCTCACCACGATGCGAGCAGCAAGGTAGTCAGTCAGAAAGGAACGGCAGTAACTCGATGGAGTTCCACGGGCACCAACGGAGAAGGCACGTCCACGTCGATCGGCAGACGCAACCGATCGCTGTGACCACCTCCACAAGGACGTGAGGCCTCTCGTTCTCTTAATACAGCTTAACCGCGATTAAATCCTTAAATGTAATGCAACCTTCTTAAATACAAATGTTACGAAAAGTATATCTAGAAAAAAGGAAATAATTTTTTCTTCTTTAACAGAAACAAAATATGAAGTATTCAGTATTCGTTATCCATTTATTCATATATTTATTTGAAGTAGACAATAAAAAATTGGTAAATTATAACTTAAAGAATCCTATACAGACGTAAAGCATCTATCGATTTCGCAAATTGGTAATTCAGATTTATAACATTAATTCCATTTACAATTTTATAAACAAATAATAAAAGCGTACGGCGCCCTGATAACATAATAAAGGGTGAGCAACATGAAACCGAACCCATAATGAAACCGCTACACAACACTGTTTATGGAAGATCCTCATACAACTAGCGCGACTAGTGGATGTATATGTTATTAATGTTTGTTGCTACCATTTTTCAGGTGGTTACGTGTCAGTACAGTATACGTTTTGTTGCAGTGCAATATTGTGAGTGCAATTGTGTTTATGTCATCCACCGGGTTGGTCGAGTGGTGAACTCGTCATCGCAAATCAGCTGATTTCGAAGTCGAGAGTTCTTAGGTTCAAATCCTATTAAAGGCAGTTACTTTTTTACGGATTTAAATATTAGATCATGGATACCGGTGTTCTTTGGTGGTTGGGTTTTAATTAACCACATATATCAGGAATGGTCGACCTTTGACTGTACAAGACTATACTTAATTTGCATTCATATATATCATCCTCTGAAGTAATACCTGAACGGTAATACCCGGAAGCTAAACAGAAAAAGAAAATAAGTTTTGTTTGTGTAAAATGCCTTATTCAATCCAAGAGAAGATACCTGTAGTTGAGGCCTACATTTGTTCAGGATCGTTTGAAGAATCACGTCAAGTATTCGTAGAAACATTAAGTTAAAATTTCCACGTCAAAATTCGTAGCATACAGGATTTAGTTAAAAAATTGCGTATAACAGGTTCGGTTTCAAATCCAAAACGAAATAGGCAACCTTCCGTTAAGACTCCACAAGCCATTGCCGATATTGAAAGGAGAATTACTACCCGGTCAATAAAATCACTCCGCAAGTTATCCAAACAATCTGGTGTTAAATACACATCTTGTCGTAAAATTCTTCATGAATTAAAATTGAAACCATACAGCGTTATAACTGTGCAACAACTAAAGGAAACAGACAAACCCAAACGACTTGATTATTGCAACTGGCTTCTCGAAAACATTGTTGGTGGATAGATAGACCCGATGTCGTATTTCATGTCAGTCGAGGCACGGTTTCATTTACCGGGCCATAATAATTTACAGAATACCAGTTATTCGATGGCGAGAAATCCTAATGAAATATTCGAACGTCCTTTTCATGATGAGAAAATTGGTGTTTGGTGTGCCGTTTCCGGTAATCGTATACCAATATTTTTTAACCGAACTGTCAATACACAAGTTTACCTCACAAATTTTTAAGAATTCTATGTGCAATTAACTGATAAAAAAATACAGATTCTTCCACAAAACGGAGCAACGTGTCATACATCAAACGTCAGCAAAGGACGATGGCCTCCACGTTTCCCAGAGTTGTCTACTTGTGATTTATTAGTTTGGGGCTAATTAAATGAGAAAGTTTATTCATCTAATCCACACAATATTGATGAACTGAAGGTGAACATTCAACGAGAAATCAACGCAATTGACAACAACGGTTTGTGTCAGACGACTCTCAATATGATGGCATACTGAGCGGTGTGAGTCGGTCGAGCTCAAAAGTGCATCGATGCCCTGGGTGGACATTTTGAAAATATTTTGTAGCAATAAGGTAAATAAATGTAACATTTAAATTACGTTTTATGTTTTTCTTATTTAATTTGTCCGTATCATTCATAAAATTTCATTCCAACATAACCTACCGACTCTACAGCGGTTATATTATAGGTTCGGTTTTATGTCGCTCACTCTGTATAATAACTATATAAGTAATATTCCGCTGCTAATAAAAAAATATATATTATTAATGTGTATTTGATTAATAAAAAGTAAAAGTCGTATCAATTTTTATTTTCTTTCACATACACCCAACAATCTAGTGAATGGTTTATTATTAGATCGGGTATAGTTACATGCACAGATGTTTTATTATATAGTAGGGTTATGATTCATATCCACATAGAGTATAAATATACGATAAATTTTTACTTGGATTTGATTGTAAAATCAAATTTAGAGTTCAATTAATTGTAATGTATTAGGATAGCCGTTGTGAAATAGTATTTTATCTAAAAATGAAAATATATAAATTTATTTATTTTGAAAAAAAAAAATTATTTTTACAACAGCAATAAAAATTACGTTAATTCCTTTAAAAAGTCAAGAAGATTATTCATTATTAGTAAAACAATTTAGGTACTACTATAAAAATGATTATTTATTGTGATAGTAAACATTTACTTCGCGTCATCGGTAAACAAAACAAATTATTACGTTAAAAATAAAACTTATTTTATCTTTGGGAATATTTTAAAATACTATACGTGATTTAACTCTGTTTGAACTTCAAGGTTGGTTAAACTGAAAATGTTTACGTTCTATCTCATAATTAACGTAAAAACAACTGTTTTTTTTTAATCATAATTAACAATAATTATTCATGAATGTACATTTACTTGTGAATATTTCAGTTGCTTAATTCTCATTTTATATATATATATATATATATATATATATATGACTATCAAGTAATCAGGAATACCTACACAAGGTTTACTCTTTACGTACAAACATTTTTATATAAATATATATTTAAGTCCGGCTCCCCGCCACTCACGATCCACATTAACGTATACAAAAATACATAGTAATTCATTTTCTAGACAAAATTAAAAATATAGTGTTTGCCCAAATCATTCGTTCTCAAAGTAGGTGATAACGCCCCCTTGTGGGGTGCTGGAGGTCTTCAGGGGGGGGGGGTTTGAAGGCCCACAGAAAATTGGGGTTCAGGCGATCTAGGAGAGCGATGTCTGATTAAAAAAAAAGGCAAAAATTATGTTTTCCTCATTTAAAATGTAAGTTTCACTTCAGAAATAGAATATGCCGAGTTTAAAAACAATAACTGCAATTGCTGTTTTTAAGAGCGCATCTTAAACACACCAAATGAAATTATTATTTTTAATAGATGATAAGTTTAAAAATTTTAGGGACGCTAGAAAATCTTTAATTCTCAATGTGAACGGTGGGCGAAAAAGTTTGAGAACCAGTGGTCTACATGTATGCCAAATCAAATATTTTTTTAGTATGTCCTGATAAGTCTCATTGGCTTATAAAAATGACCTGTTTTTGTGAAAACAAAATACAAAACCAAAAACAAAATAATATTTATTTTTGAAAAAAAATAAATATAATCAATATTTTCTTGTAATATTGTGTGTGAGTAGTGGAGATTATCAATAAAACTTAAGTAAGGTTACCTTACTGAAAAGAAATACCAAAGCAGCAAGGTTTTGTCTTCGATACATGAAGGAGGTGAAAAACTAACCTCCTTTTCATAAAAAATAAATGTTTTAAAATATCATATGAAATAAGTTTTTTTCAGTAAACAGAAACAGCAAAAATATAAACTGATAAAATCCGACCAACATGAATCTTTACGGAATTAAAAATACAGTCTAGATTTTCACACCCAACTGAGGGTGATAAAACATCTAATTATGATTAGACTAGTATAAAAAATTATTTTGTTATATTTAGTAAAAATAAACGCCAGGGGTCGTAAATGAACTCGATTTTCATACATGCAATGCACTGATCACACTACATAAAATGCATTGTTGGCTAGCTTATTTCTGTTACTAACTTACGAAATCATAATTTCTCAAATTTTCAATTTGATAGTGAATTCTAGAAGGATACATAGACTTTATTATCTGAATAATATTAGTACTGTTTTTTTTTTCTTCTTTAATACAACAGTATTTTTTTGTATAAATGCACTTTGTAGAAAAACAAACATGTTTTACACATGCAATCCCTTCGTTTTCATACAGTTTTTAAATTTTCTCAGAATTAAATTCTCTACAAGTTTTGCTAATTAATTTTACGCATTTATTAGTCATTTAAAAAAGCTTTTGTATTATCAGGTTAAAAACCATAAAAAACCATCACGTTTATCCCTTTAATTTGGGTTCCAAGAATTTCAGTACGGTTTTATTTCACTCTTTGCCCAGGAATCAGGGCGATATCTTTCACAAGCCGTAATTCGCTAACGTAGCATTTCCGGACCCATGTTTATGAGAACCTTTTTTCATTATTTTTGCTAATAAAATGAACTCGGATACACCAGTAACACTATGTGAATCACTTGTACAGTGATTCACATAGTGTTACTGGTGTATCCGAGTGTATTTGAACAGACTATCGATCAGCGACGTTTTTTATTTAAATTTAGATCTTTCATCCATTACCGCAGCCGGACTCCATTCAAATTCAAAAAGAATCGCATTCGAGTCATTTTTGGATTGAACACCGATCGGTCCCATATATTTAAAGCAAAACTCTCCCACCAGTGCTAGTGGAACACTATCTGGATCCGAATAATTTTTCACTTACTGCCGTGCCTCCGACCTGAACAGTTTCGAAACAACTGTGATGCGATAAAATTGAGTGTAGTACTGTTTTATATAAAAGTTTTTTAATTATTACATAATAACATATTCCGTACAAAATAATTAAAAATATTATTTATAAAACAAAAACTTGAAACCTTGAAACCTTTATTTTAAAACCTTGAATGCGAAGTTCTTCCATCAGCTTCTGTAGAAAGAAAAACGTTTTAATCATCTATTTCAAGTTTTTTGGCTACTACAATTTCGTTGTGCCTATATTTTTATTCATGAAAGGAATGACCCAATATTTTCGTGGTTTTTTTTAAAATTCTTTTGTTTATATCGATATGAGAGTCAACATCAATATTTTTGTCTTTCAACATTTAAATATAAACTAAAATAATTGAGCTGATAAATAGTTATGTTAATAGATTAGAACGAGTTCTTGTAAATTGTTTGCAACCTTTATCTGAGCTGGGTCGGTCATACATACGTTCCATTGCGTAGTGGTAATGAATGAAAGGTTTCAAAGTTATTTGATTCCTTAAGTAGATATCTTTTAATTTAAAACTGCGAGTTTTTCTAATTAAATTTCTACCGTTGATGATTTGTAAAATAAAAACAGATACCAAAATATTATTGTTTTTTTAGAGACTGAGCAGCTCCTCAACTTTGAGAGACAAAAATTATAAGCATTAATCAGAAGCTACTTTTCTAATATTCTCATCAATTTCATTAAGGTAGTTAACTCCTTTCAATATCTAGAAGTAATATGTTTAGAGAGAGAGAGAGAGTGAGCGAGAAAGAAAGTGATTGTGTGATAACAAAGAATGGAAACCCTTAAATAAGTTTTTACCGTTAAACATAAAAAATGAAATTTAGTAAATGCTGTTTATACCAGTCGATTCATAAAAGACTTCACAATTTTAAAAGCATATAAAAATTTATTGGAATAACGTACAAATTCGTACGGTAAATTCTAGCGGGATCAAATCTGGATAGTGAAATAGCCATGCAATTGGACCTTCACGACCAATCCATCGACCTGGGAATCGAGTATCAAGAAAATCTCGTACTTCTAGGCGATAGTGAGATGGTGCCCCGTCTTGCTGATAGTAATAGCATCCATCTTGGTCATCATCGTCTAACTGAGGGATTAGAAAATTTTGAAGCACGTCCAGGTAAACAATAACACTTACGGTTGCCGCCTGAAAGAAGAACGAGCCTTATAGTCTTTGTTTGCTTAAAGTACAAAAAAAAACATTGACCTTGAGACTATCACGAATATGCTGCAATGTTTCATGAGGGTTTTCGCTACCCCATATTCGGCAGTTATGCGTGTTCACCTTGCCACTGTTGTGAAACGTTGACTGATCACTAAAAATTGCACTGTCTAAAGATGTTTCGTTGTCTGAAATTCAATCCATCATGTCTAGAAAAAACGTGCAAAGCTTTCTCTCAGTTGTTCCACAGCAGCTTCGGGGATTCCCGGGCGTCCTGTTGATTTTGTTTGTTAAACAGAACAACCTGTATCAACGAAGATTAGTGCTAAGAGTAAATTGTGTGCCTATTAGGAGGCTCCCTACCGTACTCTACGAAAATTTCCTTCAACTGAAATTGCTGGCTGCAAATCGTGAAACTAAAACGCACAGCAAGCACGTTACTCACTAGTAAATTTATCTTTTTTTTAACAACACTGGGGATAGCACTGGTGGACGAATTCGGTACTAATGAAGTAAGAAAATCAAAACTTCATTTATTTTGCTATGAAATGAGATCTGAACCGAATCTGTAGATTAATAAATTTGTAAGTCCTTTTCAATCATCCGGTTTTTAACTGAGGGATAGTGATTTCTTATTGTAAGTATTTTATATTTATTTTGTGCTTTTTCCTTTAGAAAGAACAAGAAAGATAAAAGAAAAGTTATCGTTAATAGATTTTCCTGTTTGTATTAACCAATTTCCAAGATATTTAAATTAATCAACTCTTCTAGTTTTTCCATATTTTATTTTCATATCCCTGGTGTACCTTTACATTTGTATTTTATATATATATATATATATATATATATATGAGATGTGTGAGAAAAGTAATGAGATTGGTAACATTGCGAGCGATCTGGCAACGCTGTGTCTACGGTCTGTGCTAGACCGGTTTGTTCATCCCTTCCACATGATCAGTACGAGTTTCAACTCCGTTCAGCCATCACATTATTTTTGACAGCGCCATCGGTGAAGTTGTTTTTTTGTTGTGTGTTACGAAAATGATGGAGCATCGGAATTTAGAGCAGCGTTGTGCAATCAAGTTTTGTGTTAAACTTGGCGAATCCGCGAGTGTAACCTTTGAAAAGTGTTGGAACAGGCCTATGGAGAACATTGCTTATCAAGAGCACAAGTTTTCCGCCGGCACAAATCATTTTTGGAAGGCCGAGAACACGTTGAAGATCAACCTCGCTCAGGGAGACCTCCAACTTCAAAATCTGACGAAAACGTTGAGCATGTGAAGGTTCTTGTGAGATCAGACCGTCGTTTAACAATAAGGATGAAGAGTGAACAGTTAAATTTAAACACTTTCACCGTACATCAAATTTTTACAGACGATTTGGACATGCGAAACGTTTGGCGAAATTGGTGCCGATAAACCTCACAACGGAACAGAAGGACAATGGTTGAAACCTAAGCGTCGATCTTCTTGAGAGGATTGACATTGACCAAGAATTCTTCAATCGTGTGATCACAGATGATGAATCCTGGATATTTGAGTACGATCCTAAAACAAAACGGCAAAGTGAAGAGTGGCACACTCGGTCATCTCCTCGACCGAAAAAATGTCGAATGAGCAAATCAAAGCTCAAAACCATGGTGATTTGCTTTTTTGACAGTAGGAGTATCGTACATAAAAAATTTGTTCTTCCAGGACAAACTGTCAACCAAGTGTTTTACAAAGGTGTCCTTGAATGCGTGAGACCAGACATTGCAGACAAGTGGATGCTTCACCATGATAATGTCCCGTGTCACACGGCTATTTCCATCAGGGAATTTTTGACCTCAAAACGCATTCCTACGATTCGTCAACACCCCTATTCACCTCATTTGAATCCTTGTAACTTTGTTCCTTTTCCCGAAATTGAATCGTGTCTTAAAAGGACGTCATTTTGGAACTCTGGAGAACATTCAAAAGACTGTGACCGACCAGTTAAAAGCGCTACCAGTTGAAGCCTTTCAGCGCTGCTACCAGGAGTGGAAACAACGATTCCGCCGGTGTATAGCTGCCCAAGGGAACTACTTTGAAGGGGGTAATATTGTTGTTTGAAAAAAATAAAAACTTTGGTAAGTAAAAAGTTAGTCTCATTACTTTTCTCACACACCTCGTATGTATACATATATATATATATATATATATATATATATATATATATATATATATATATATATATATTATATTACAAAGGAAATAAATACTACATATGTCTTTTAATAAGCAGAATGAGTTGGATGAAGGAAGTAATACGTTAAAAAATGAGAGACCGTTCTCGGGAATTGAATCCGAAACCAGTTGATCTAGAATGTAAGTAGGTACGCAAGAAATGTAAATAAATACAAGGAAAAATAACAAGACTTACAGCATAAATATAGAAAAGACTACAACATAATTTTACAAATATGATAAAATGAAATTACCATTAAAAATTATGTACATTCATTTAAGTCGAATAAGGGTACTGAATATTTATACAAATTAAACATTATTTTTTCTTCTTTTCTGAATTACATAGATCATTTAAACACAAACCACGTAGGCGCATGCCGTATAGGGTGAACAGCAGATAGTGAAATAATTCTAAAAACTGTTGAGTAAATGGATAAGTAATTTGTTATTTAAAACTACAGTATAAAGTCGATAACAGACGTTTATTTATCGTTATCGATATTTATTTGTTTATGTTAAATAGATAAAATTTACTATGTTTTATAGTGCACATAACTAATATAGTTCAATAAAATATAAGAAAATACGATACATCTAGTATCATAACATGAATATAATAATAATTATTATTAGGTTCCAATAAAACAGGTTTTATGGAAATAACCCTGTACTATTACTTTTAATCTATTGGTAAAGAGGGTTGGAAATATTCATAAACCGTATATCACTTGTCATTCACTTTCTATTGTTTTGCGTTTAATTGCTTATTTATTGCCTGATCGGTTTGCTTATCGAAATATATTAAACAATATTAACATTTTATCAATTCTATTTTCATAATGCAATTTACTTAACATTTTCTCATAGCTGAATGAATCTATATTTTACTTAACCATTCGAAGTGTATATCTTTTTCTATAGATTCTCTTAATAATATTCTTGTAAATTAAAAAATCTAGGGTGGTCTTACTTAATTTGCAATTATTGGTCTGTTAATATCTGTAAATAATAAATTTTAAGTTATAATTATATATAATTAGAATCAAATTAAGACAATGATCTTGAACATGAATTAAAGTACTTATTTATATTCTAACAAACGCGCACGCGCTCACACACACACACACACACACACACACACACACATACGTATACAAATTTAATTATTTTAAAAATTTACCTTTCCATGACCATAAAAATGCTCTTCTTTGAAAGAAAGGTCATGGATATATAATCTCGGATGCGCGTAGTTTATAATAAAAAGGTAAATTTCTTAAAGATGATTGAAAGACTTCCTTAAAATTATATATATATATATATATATATATATATATTTATTATAAAATATAAATACTTGAAGTACGTTAAACTTGTTTGAAAAATTAAAAAAAAAAAAAATGTTTTAACAAATCATTTTATTGTAAAATTACGACTAAATATATTATTTTTTAAATTTTTAACAGTTTTACGATTTGTTTTATTAAGTACCTAGAAAAAATTATGAGCAAGGTATTGTAATATCTATCTTGTTTTTCATTTTAAATATTGATATAAATTAATTATAAAACTTGACTGAATAATTCACTTCAAAAGTCAATATTTTGACTTTTAAAATTAGGTGATTACTTTCATGTTTAATTTTTAAAATATGGTTGGATCAAATTTTTGGAGCCTCATTTGGAATATTAACATTTTTAAAAGATGTATTTTAAATGCACACAGTGCAATATCGATTTTCTCCCATAACTCGGCTATTTGTTAACCGATTTAGAAAAATAAAAAATGTCATTTTGTCCAAAATAAAAGACTTAATATTTTAGCAAATAATATAAATTTTGATAAAACTAATATTTATGCTGATACAACGAATTAAAAAATAAATATGGCCGCCATTTTGTAATTTACAAAAGTATTTAAGTTCTGATTTTTTATTAATTTTAAAACTTTATTACCAAGACGCTTACCAAATATTAATGTGATTCGTCTATCTGAACTTGAGATATAAATTTTTATATAAAAATAACAAAATGCGAACAGTGGGAACGAAGTATAAATTACCATTTTTTCTAAGGATATTTTTTGTTTAATTTTATAAGTAGAATCCGAAAAAGTATAGCCAGCCTACCATTTTAGAAATACTCTTCTGTTTATATATATATATATATATATAATGTGAGTGTGTATTTTATTTAAAAGAATTCAATTAAACAAAATTTTTATATTCATTAATTATGTAATTGAGAACGGTCGTTCCCTCCCCACCCATCTAGAGTTCTATGAATGGGATATAAGCACGAATTTGTATGTACTGATTAACTGAACAGTCGGTACTACACTCACGATCAAACTGGAATGTTAATTAACGTCAACTATCTTATGACAGTGTCTTATCAGGATCCAAGGCACTTTTGTAATAAAAAATTTGGCCTATACAAGAATTAAGTCATAATTTTTGTACTTTTATAGAATTCTTAACTTAATAATTTTATTAAAAAACAGACAAATACAACGTTCTCAGAAGTTATTTCTTATTTATACTAATACTAATAACGTGAAATATTAATAGCTTGCTTATTACGAAATCAAGTAAAATAAATAATACAGTACGCATCGACTGTATAATTTTTTTCTTAACTTGTTTGTTTTAACAAATCTATTTCCTTTTATGTAATATATATATTGGATATTTATTTTATTTAAAATCTCTTCATAAAACACATAGTGAGACCAGTTCATTTAGGAAAAAGTAAAATAAACACATTATGAGTACACCATCTTTCAAGAAAGTATATAATCAGAATCTTACATACTTTATGTCGATTACTGAATGTGTCAGATTTGTCATAACAGATTCATTCAAATTATAACAGACTAGCCAATCACGTCAACCACTTTGAAATTAATCTCCTCGATAACAGCAGGGACGTCCGACGGTTGAAACGTCTCCAAGTATCAACTTAGGGACTACTTCATTACACTCTGAATTTTGACAACGCCAAATCTAGTAGTATTGTTTTTTTATATTTATTCTTTATTATTAATGTTTGGTTTCTGTGGACTATGATGTCTTGAGGTAAATATTTTTAGGGTTTAAGACTAGTCTTGAAATTCTATATTGGACTTTAACATTACTTGTAACTACTTTTGTGAATTCTTATTTTGGGAGTTCCTTAGGAACCCCCTTATCACGTGCTTTCTGTCAAGAGACGTTTGTAATTATTATAGACGTTTGTTGAAAAAAAATTTACAATGAAAAATTGTATAAGGTAAAACAAGGGATCCATTTAAATATAATTTCAGAACAATTTATCTTAATTTTATTTTTGCAAATTAGATGAGCAATCTTTCACTTTCAAAAAAATTGTAAAATATATACAACACTTATTAAATAACTGTGAATATGCTTTCAGATGATCTTTTCAAGACTATATAATTCATTTCTTTTCGTAGTGATCTTAAGGTGGAAAGGTCATGTACTGCTTTTCTATAGCTAAGAAAGGAGTAGAATTATACATCTGAAGTTAAGTAATTGGAAGGCGGTAAGACCTTTCCACCTGCAATATCAGTAACAAAAGAATCGATTTATTATTTTGAACAAAAAAAAATGTTATGAAAAATATTCCAAAATACGTAGAAAATGTTATATAAGTTTTATTATTTTATAAAAGTGAAAACTTAATTTCCTTATGTTGGTCTACGAAGAATTTTCTGTATAACAAGTAATTTTGTAGTAAATAATTTTTAAGCTTATTTCTACTAATCTTTTTATGTATGTATTTCATAACGCTATCAGATAAGTATTACTTAAATTATGTTTAATCTGTCCCTGCTCATAAATAATTTTTATTCCATCTCCGTTATATATTTACAAACAACTCTTACTTTCTATTCACTAAAATAAATAGATTTGTTCAATGTTTCTATTGGTGTGCCTTCTTTCAAATTTTTATTAGTCATTTTAATTATATTTTCTTATAATTTGGATTTTTAAGTTTTGATAAAAATAAATGCATTGCTCTGTGATTTTGATTTCTTTAAAATAAATCTATCGGTTATATGCGCCGAAGTCTATGTAGCACCACACTTTTACCAAAGAAATTTAATAATTTTAATTAAGAATATTTTTCTAATTTTACCTTATATGCCAGGAAATAACTAATAACTTTGTATTTAATTGTGGGCATGTTTAAGCCTCAATAGATATTTCAGTTAGTATTATAATATTATGTGACTTCAGAAAGAAGTTTGAATTTAATTTTTTTTTTTTAAATGTCAATGTTTAAATTTGTTTTATTCCCCGTAGTTAGTTTGGAATATCCAATCGATTTAAGATCGTTTTTACGTATCATAATTTTGTTGGTAACTTGAGGTTTGATTTTTTCTCTATAATCTAATAGATGTATTGAAACTTAAACTTTTTATTGAAATTTTAATTTTTTTTTTTAGTTAATTGTCTGTCAACATTTATTTCTACACATTGCCAAAAAATTTTTGGCAAGGAAATTTTCAACAAAAAATTGCATATGGTTGAACGATTTAAAGTGGCTCAAGATGGAAGAGTGAAAAACAACAGGAGAATCGCTGAAGAACCCAGTGAAAGATTAAAAAAATTTATTACTGAGACGTGACAGAAGATTTAAGCCAAAAAGTAAAAATAAAGTTTGTTCATGCGGTCCAAAGATAACCGATTCGAAAAAAGAAATAGTGACAAATTAATAAATGCAAACAATTTACAAAAACATTTAATTACGCCAATTTATTTTTATTTTTTTAAATTTATTTATACTTTATTATTTTTTTCAGGACGCCATCATTTTTAACCAGAAATTAATTAAATTCCCTTCTAAATTAATAGATAATTAAATACCGTATTTATTCGAGAACTTCCCGCACTTTTTTTCTTAGAATTGGAGAGAAAAACTAAGGGTCTGGAGCTTACTTGAAACATAGCCTTTAGCCAGGATAATTTATGTAATATAAACGTTTTCTTAGAAGTACCTAAAGTCAATCACAAATATAGTAACATTAGGCTTTCGTTTATCAATACCGGATGCCGCTTATACAGAATACATCCTTAATTATTAACATCCTCTTCATATTATCCATAGGAACGAAGTTACGGTATTCTTATAAAGCCGATTCATTCTGTATAGGCTGCAGCCGGTTCTAATGACACTAGTTACAGTATCAGTTACCGATCGTCGTCTTCTCTATTCGCCATAGTCATTATACTGTTTGTATATGTGGAGGGTTATGTGCATTTTATATTGTTTAGTTGATCTTGTAAAGTACAAAAGGACAGCGTCTACGATCTTCTACAGTAAACGAAAAACTGCGCGTTATAGAACAGGCTAAAAAATTGGAAATCGGGCTGCCGGAACAAACTTTTACGTAGATGAGAGCTGCATTCGAGACTGGCGTAAGAAGAAACAACTTCTGGTGAAACGCACTGGTAATAAAAGGGCTTTTCGTGGCTTAAAACCAAAATACACAGCCAGAGAAAAAATACTGTATCACTTATGGAAAAAAGGAAATGCGGTTATGCTGTCACGACAGAAATGTATTAATCATACGCTCGTGAAATCGCTAAATCATTGAATAAAGTTGATTTTAAAGCAAGCCGCGGATGGATAAAACGATTTTTTGCACGAAATGATTTGTCAGTAAGACGAAAGACGACCATTTCTCAACGACTTCCAGACGCTTATGAACAAAAAATATTACATTTTCACAAAAACATAATAAATCTTAGAAAATATAAAGGCTATTTGCCTTCTCAAATAGGAAACGCTGATCAGACACCCGTATATTTTGAAATGCTATTTGACAAAACCGTAAACAAAAAAGGTGAAAAAGTGTTACGATTTGCACTGGTGGTAATGAAAAACAAAGGTGTAGCGTTATGCTTTGCATTACTTCTGATGGATCAAAATTACCTCCGTACATTGTTTTTAAAAGAAAAACTCTTCCTTCCGTACAACTAAACGGAGTTATTATCATAGCACAGGAAACGTTAAATTGTGTTGATAAGTAGGGTCTGCTGTATTGTATTTGAGTATATCTCATTTTTCGTTAATAGGACCATATGGTCCCGGTCCCAAAATGATCCGATATCCGTAATCAATGTAGATGATAAAATCTCATCATTTTGATCTTCATCAACCCATCAAAATTTCAACTTTTTTTCCACTAGCCTCTATTTTTGGCCTTTCTGGTCATCTTATTGCAAACATTTAGTTACGAAAGGGGGGTTTTTTTAGACGGCCTACAATATTGCATTCAGTTAGCTTATAAAGTGAAGAATAAGCAAACATTGCGTTTGTATGTGTGAGTCGCCATGATTCTGCGAGTCACGTCCCGTGTATCAGTGCTGATTCACACCGCGGCTATATCAATAAACAAAATTTAAACTAACAGACCAATTATAAAATAAAATATAAGTAATAAAATAAATGATTTTTTACTTAAAAATTTAGAGTAAACAAAAAATTCGTTATTTAACTGAAAAACTGTTTCTTTTTAAGTTTGAATTATTTTTTCTTATTTTCTCTTTTTCATTAATATTAGTTTCTTTTAGAAGTAAATATATAATATAGATTCTCAAATTTTAAAAACCTTTTTTAGTAAGCATTATATATTATTAAAAATTTTAAGGAAACTACATTGCAACAACTAGATATAATTAGTTATAATTTATTTTGTAGATGAAAACTAATTTTACTTCTAATTTCGAAATCAAACTTCTTCCTTAAGCGATTTTTTTCTGATGAAGTTCCCTTAGTAATATACCCATAATTTTTTAAATAATTTTGTTTCTTATTGTATTTAATCTATTGTTTTTTAATTGTATTGTATTTATATTGTATTTAATCAGTTTTGCTACATTTTATCAGTAATTTATGTAATAAATATGGATGTATATATGTAAGTATGTGGACTAGTCTACGTAATAGGGTGTGTATTTGAGATAACTAATTAGTTATCTTTCTAAACTGTTCAGTTATAAAATATTTTTTTAACAGTGAGTACAGAAATCTTTACTGTTTGTGTTAATTATCTTTCTTTAAGTGAAAAATTAGTTTATTTGATGAAAACTGTTATAAAAAAACTTATGAAAGGTGAGGTTATATTTTTAAAATTATTTATTTCATAACTCACTAAGTTAAGTATAAAATAAGTAAGTGAGATTATAATCTTTTATATATATATATATAAAATGTTTGTTTGTTTGTCCCGTATGCGTTCCTATGCCATTCATCCGATTGCGATAAAACTTTGGTAAGTTGTGCGCATACCCGTGAAGGTTTCTGAATTAGTTTGAACGTGTTACATGGAAAAAAAAATACCTCTGTAAAAAATAGATCCGCTAAATGGCGCTGGGTTTTTTTTTTTCTTTCCGTAGGGGGAGGAAAAAGCTCTGCCAGCCGCCGTCAGGCCCGCACTGATGGCAGGCAGTGCGGGCCTGCCGCTCGCTCACCCGCTAAAAAACCTCCCCTCCTATCATGCAGGGGCCGGATCTAAGCCATATGGTATGTACAGCCCCTGCATGCTCACCCAAGCACTCTACTATCCGAATCCGTGTGACCGGAAGGCATCCCGAGGGGGCGAGCGACGACTCCGAGGAGCCCCCGCCGCCCACCCCCAGAAGCTGGCCCCCTTGATCACCCGTCATCGAACTCCAAGTCTCCATAGATTCGCATCTACTCAGCCTGTCGTCGCCTCTCTTCATCGGCCTTCTCTCCTATCATTGATGTGATCGTAGTCGAGACACACTCCCACTTGTTGCTATCGCTGAGCATTACCGCGATTGTATTGTTGGCCCCCTCCACACCCTGATCCTCAATCACTACTCGTAAGTTGCGCCATCTAGGGCAAAAAAACACTACATGCTCTGCTGAATCCAGTCCGCCGCAATCGTGACAGCGATTTGTATGGCATCTGATCAACCTGTACAGATAGTCCCAAAAACATCCATGTCCAGACAGGAACTGGGTGAATTCGTAGCCTGCGTTACCATGCTTTCGCTCCACCCAGTTTCTAACGTCGCTTATGAGCCCATAGGTCCACCTTCCTTTCTCCGAATCTCGCCATCTGTCACGCCAAACCATGTAGAGACCGACAATTGCTTCCTTTCTGTCCCCTCCATTCATTATTGAAGCTCTCATTTGCGCTTATAAGTCTATGGGCGGTACTCCAGCTATAACCGAAGCCGCCTCGGCGCTGGTCGTACGATACCCTGCGATGACACGTATGTTTAGCCGACGTTGTCGCATAACCAAACGCCTCACGTTCTTGGCACTGGGGTTGGGATATTTTTAAAAAAGTTCATTTATGGTCCGATTTGTTTCATATTCAGAATATATATTAGTTACGTGGAAAAAAAAATTTTTTGCAAAATCTATTCCCGTTAGGTGGCGCCGGTGTCGAGATATTTACGAAAAAACAAACAATACAGACTTTCTTCTTGTATATATATAAAAGGCAATGTTCATATGTGTGTCTGCTGTAGAATAAAAAACGTCTGGACCGATTTACGTGCGGGTAAAAGGGAAAGGGGAAAATGGGGAAAGAAAAGGGAACAAGGAAATACAGAAATACAGAAATAGGGAAAAGAGGAAATAGGGTAAAAATGAAAGGTTACATTTTTTGAAGTCCCGTAGTGTTCAGTTTTTTAATATTTTATCAAACTTTCAATTGAATTAATTTAATCTATATATATATATATACTCAAATCTAGCAATAGTGATTAACAAAATTATACAGTGTTTTTCATTTTAAAGGCGTTTCAATCGAGAAATAAAATTCAATAACATATAATTAATTCTAAAACATGTAGTTCATATCCATCTTTAATACATGTTTTTATAGAAATTATTATTATAAAAACAATATGAAAAATATAATATTTTTATAGAAAAAAATTCATAGGTTGTACCGCCTAAATTTAGAAAAATACATGTTACATAAATCATTGGAATATTTTTTGGAACGAAGGAAAGGAATTATAGTGATCGTGAAAAATTTCGGTTTTCAGATTTCTACCGGAAATATCCAGTTTGACTAGTTTCGGCGTGATGTCTGTACGTACATAATTATCTCGCATAACTCAATAACCATTAGCCGTAGGATGTTGAAATTTTTGGATTTAGGAGTGTTGTAACATCTAGTTGTACACCTCCCTTTTGATTGCAATCAACTCAACCAAAAGTATCCAAAAAAAAAGTCCAAAATAAAAGAAAATTGGATTTTGGACTTTTTCTTAACTGCAGTAATAAGCCCTCATTAAGACCTTTTCAACTATGTATCAAAATTGGTATTTATTTTCATTGGTTCCAGTGTTATAGCCAAAGGAAATGTTAATTAATGAAATATTTTGATCTTACAAGGGGAAGGCATATCGGTCTAAATCAGACTTCATCTCTTTTTTTAACTTTATATATCAACTTATGAATAATATTTCAATAATAACAAAAAAATATCTATAAAAAAATATCAGAAGTTATTGATGAAATAACATTTTATGTACTTTTCATTTCTACTTTCAAAAAATCTGCATGTGTAATTAATAGGTGTACAAAAAAGTCATGTGATGTCCACATCAGATTTTTTATAAGAGTTCATTGGAGTCGGAAAGCAAAATTCATGAGCTCTAAAAATTAAATTCCTGTAATTCCTGACGTATATCTAACTACACAGTTTTCTCTGTGTGATTTCTCATATATTGAAATATTTCATGTCATTAAATAGTTGCCTCTTGTCAGATCATTCTAGTATGAAAATGAAGGATTCTATTACTAAAATATATTTTTAATTTGTTTAGCTGGATTTAAAAAATTAATATAAGCATTTTTATATTCGGCTAATAAATAAAAGTCTTATGAAATTTTATAACTTAGTTATAAATGGAAAAAAAAAACAAGCACCATAAAGGCATGTAGTATTTGTATGTTTGTATATTGTTTGTAGTAAAAAAATTAGTTGAGGGTTGTAAGTTATGGTAGGTGATCGTGATTGGAAGAAGCCATAAAATGCAGAAAAGTGTTTTGAAAATTTTGTTTTTCTTACTTTCGCCTTTATTGAAGAGGGTGTTAGATTTAGAGACAACTTTACTTAAGCAAACGTGTTAAGCTTAACTACGTATGAATATTTTTTTATAAATACTTTTTTAAATTTCTTCCTCATCGGAGAAACAAAGAAGCTCCCATCACGAAGTCCCTATTTCACGTCGATGGATTTCTTCTTTTAGGGTTACATAAAAGACATCGTATACCAAGAAATAAACCCAGTCGCTAAACCACCTGCGGCTTGCCCACCGGGCTGGTCTAGTGGTTACCTCGTCATCGCAAATCAGCTGATTTCGAAGTCGAGAATTCAAAGGTTCAAATTCTAGTAAAAGCAGTTTGTTAATTTTATACGGATTTGAATACTAGGTTATGGATATCGGTGTTTTTTGGAGGTTGGGTTTCAATTAACCACACATCTCAGGAATGATCGACCTGAGACTGTACAAAACTACGCTTCATTTACATTCATACATATCCTCATTCATCCTCTGAAGTAATACCTTACGGTGGTTCCGGGACAGAAAAATAGATATTTATTGTTATTTATAATAGCATTTATACCATTATTAGAATTAGTAATAAATAAAAGAAAACAAGTTCAAGGTAAATTTTATCTGTAAAACTTATTACGTATATTAGATTTTTTTTATTTATAGAAGTAAGGTAATGAAGGACATGGTTATTAATATATCATTAAGGTAAACTCCTTAATTTTTTTTAATAGTACTTTATATACTACTTCTTGAAGTACAAGCGTATCTAATAGCAGATAGAATTAATATAATTTCAAGACTGCAATCCAAAGTAAAATTGGCTCAAAAAAAAAAAAACAATTATTACTTAAGAAAACTGATTGAAAATAATATTACATTTAATTGCTTGACTCATTTATGAGGAAAAAACGGAAACAAAAAATTATTTATAATGATGAAATTTCTGTAACCAATTTTAAAATAATTGTAATGATATTCCAATTTCTTTTTCTTCCTGTGTTATGTACTATTTTGTAAATTATAACAAAAAAAATTATATTCTGTTTAAATTAAATAATGATCCGGTTTAATTTTTAAAGGTCATTCATTCATCGTATTTGTTTACTACTACACTACTACTACTATAGTAACTGTAAGATTGGTGTTCTCAGACGGAAACAACAAATCAATGTCTTCCGATTTCTTTTCCTTATTTTAATTAATGAAAAATTTAAATATCCGTATTATTTTTTTGTGTAAATATAATAAAATTGTATATACAGAGTATTAAAAAAGTATGTCAAACCTTAGACAATTTTTCAATAATAAAATACTATAAAAAAAAATACATTTAGCAAAAGTTCCTATCTCAAAACATCTATTTTTTATTTTTTGCCTGACCACCCTACAAATCATACGCTCAGTAAGTCCCCCGAAAGGGAACAACTCGGAAATCTTAAATGGAAAGAATAGGATTATGATACATTATTATAAACAGTATAGAAAATTAAAAAGACTGAACCACAAAAAGTTATGGTTATGACAATCCTAACCGAAATTAGACCATTTAATTAATATCTTTCACAGATAGTTTTAAAAGTGGCCTACAGTACAACACAAATAACAGGAGTTGTCTCAAATTAAAAAATACATCGTTTTAAGATAAAAGTATTTGCTAGTGTGTTTCGTAGTTGAGAAATTATTTAAGAGTTACTGTAGATTATTTTTTAAGCTAGTTGTGAAAAATATTAAATAGCCGCCATTTTAGTTAAGATTGACGCAACCAGAAGTCTTTTACGTGTCAAACCTTTACTTTCCCGGATATATGTTATTATATCAAGGTTTAGCTATGAAATTATATAGATCGGTCAAAAAAAATCTAAAAAATTGATCTTAAGTTTTGTGCCTTAAGGAGACATTAAAAAATTAATAAATTAAGAATACTGTGCTAAAAGATTTGTTATTCAAATGCTACCCAAGTCCGAAATATCTACTTTTATCAGACGGACGTTGTGTGCATATATGTTGACCTGTATCTGGTTTTATAACTTTGAAAATCACGTAACCATTTTTCCTCAAACTTCGTAGAAAGGTACTACCTTCGAGGAGAAAAAATACATTAAATTTTTACAAAAATTGTAAAAAGGGATGGTGTTTTGATCAAAACACGTCCACCCTTCAAAATATCTGTGGGGAAGTCTAACGCAGCTGCTATCTGACGGAGAAGGTGTAAAGTAAATCCTAATTGTTGTTGTTTCAAGCTTACGCGTAGAACATTATTGAGTACTGTAAAATTAAAACTATATTCGTTATAGAAGCCCAGGAGTTCTTTTTCGGACACTGAACATAATAATTTTTAACTGGTACTTCTTAAATGTACAAAATATAATATTAATAACTAGTGGACCCGGCAGTGCTTCGCTATTGCTAAATTAAGTGTATGAATTAAATAAATAAATCTTCTATTTATTTGACATATGTAATCTATTCGTTCATTCGTTGTGCTGTTTCTTCCTCTGCTTCATTTTTTCTGTATTCTCTCATTCTCTTGGCTCGAATTTTGTGTCGATCAATATTTTTTCGTAGTTTTGGACGCATTATTATTTTTAAATTATAAAAGTTTTATCTTCTAAATAAATATTAATATTGTTAATTACGTTATTTTACATTTTTGTATCTTAGGAAAACAATGAAACGGACAATATTAAGAAAACAATAAATTGTACAATATTAATTCACTATTAATTCTCTTTCTTTCTTCTTATGACCTCTGGTATATTTACCACAGTTCAAACCTTGCCAATCTCATTACTATATAGTAATCTAGTTAATGGGGGGGAGTCAATTTTTAAAGAAAATTAGTAGAATTTAGGTGGAGTTGTATATAAGGGTAAGTATAACTTATTTATATGCGACTGGGCAAAATCTTTGTTGGACAAAATGGCGGCCGTTCAAAAGTGGTAAAAATCGATTTTTTTAATTTTGTAGGCCAAAGTAAACTTCCTTGGTGAAAACGTTCTGAATAAAAGCTGTGAGCGTTTGCAGTACCTATAATTATAGCTCTTAAATACGTTAATTACTTACCGTAAAAAAGCCGAAAAACCGTTAAAAATGACCGTTTTTTTGCAAAGCCAATATTTATTAGTTACGATCAGATTTGCTTACGCTGAAAGCAAGCAGTAGAGCTGTATTTTGTTTACAAATTATTTTGGAACAAATAACAATGTTTTAAATTGTTTTTATTATTATTATTATTAATCTATAGATAAAATAATAAAAAATTATCGCCGTCAACTTATGATAATATAAATTTTAATAAGGGACTTTTATTACGAAACATATTAGATAATTAGTTATTACGACATTTTATTAAATTTTGACTAACTGTACACTTTTAGATATAATTAAGATAAAAATTTTACTCTCAGTTGCGCTAAAGATCGGTAGCTAAATTTAAAGCTGCCACAAAGATTTCAGATTAATTTTGTTTACGTAATAAAAAGGGGAAAAAGATTTAGTAATAAATATAACATTAAAATATAGAATGAATGTAATAAATAACGTTAATAGTGAATAGAGGTAGGATATCTAGATAATAAGTCATGACAGATAGTATGTTGCTACATCACAACCGTAGCGAACAACTAGCTTTAATAGCGTTGCCTATAGCGACAAGCTGCCTCGCTAGCAGTGTAAATATTTCTTTCCCGTTGTGTTCTTCTCCATAAAGCAGTTAATTTAGCATCATAATTTTATTAGTAACTTAAATAAGCGTTAAAAAAATTATATTCAGTTTCATTAAATAGAATATTTAATGAAATATATTATAAATAAAAATCTATTAAAAACAACTTTAATGACAAAAAAAAATCAGATTGGTTACACTATTTGTTGAAATACACTAAGTAGCGTAAAACACTTATTATATAATATATTTTGTCTACGTTACGATAAAATAATGTTGTAGTTATATAATTAACTATGGAGGTCTGTTTAAGTGAATTTTATGTACAAAAACTTGCTATAAAAAATTATTTTTGATATATCTAAAGATTAAATAAATTAGTAATACCTTTACGTTAAGAAAATAAAGAATAATTTTTAAAAATTTAAAAATAATTAAAAAATAGTTTCTTAACGATTAATAATTACAGATGCATTAGTATTTCTAATCATAAACAAATTATGACGGGCATAATATATTAATAACGGGCATTACATAAACAAATTATTAGGAATAAATTAGATTAACACTACTATGCGTCACGGACTATCAGAGAAGGTAAAACAATTCATTACAGATTTTAAAATCAATTACTTAGGCCTAATTGCAAATTATTAAAATTTACTAATAATTAAAATAATTGGCTGTAACTAAATTTAATTTTTGTTCATAAATCAGAATTATGCAACAAATAAATAACAACTAGTTTCCATTCCCGATTATATATAAGTATGGAAAATAAACTGAATAAAAAAATTAGTTAAGAATAAAATTAACCAAACGGAAAAGTTCATAAAGCTAATGAATAATTTTATTTTTTTAATCATTTGGTTTCGACAATTCTTACCTATTAATATTTGTTGTAAATGTCAATAGAATTACTATAGTAAATGGAATTATTAAAAAGACTAAAAAATTCAGCCGTTTAGATAATCTAATTAACAAGTTTATTTTTTATTACTGGTGTTTTATTACGATAAAACAGCATGAATTTTTTTTTATATCTTTACGGTTGAAAGAGTAGAATTTTTTACCATCAAACATTTAGATTTTAACAATATAACTGCTAATATTTGATTTAAAAAGATTACAGAGCGAAATCGAGGAGGAGGAAATTATTAACGATTTATGAGGAATTATATTGAGCAATAATAATCAATTTTTTACTCTTGTAAAATTATTTTTTAAGGCGAGAACAGAGCTGATTCAGTTGAATAAACATTCTTATGTACTACTGAAGATTTGATACATACAACAAAAGATTGGCAGGAGCATACGGAAACGAACATTCGTCAGTAGATTCGCGTACAAAGAAGAATAATAAATCTCTTGCTCGTAAATAAGAAAAACAACTTAATATTTGAGAAACTACAGAGCGATTGATTTAATGTGTATCACACTGTACGTGCATTACTTGAGCAGTCTCCAAGGAAATATTTGCGTAAATTATCATCGTAGACAATAATATCGTACGGGAGTGCACAAAGAAATTAGGTCATCATGCACACCGAATGCACTGCGTACAGGAACTGTAACCCCCAGACACTTTTGAAAAAATAAGGTACTGCCAATGTTTATCAACCAGGTAGAAAATAATGAGATGGACAAACAGGAAAATGTGTTTTTTATTGCTGAGGCGTACCTTAGCGGTTACATCAATATTTAGATCAACAGGTAAGTAAGTATTGGTCAACACAAAATCTATACATATTACATGAATAGCCGCTGCACTCGCAGAAAGTAGGGCTTCGGTATGCGATTTCTCGACGACGAATAGTGCGCTCGATTTTTTTTACGAAACCCTTTTCAATCCGGCATACCAGGATGTAATTAAGTAATTTGTAGCTCTTCTTCCGCCTGGTGAACGGTATTGTTACCTGCAACAAGACAGGGCACCGAGCCGTACATCCATAAACAACATGGAATTTTTGGAAGAAATGTTTGATGATCTCATGATCTCAAAAAGTCTGTGGCTCCCTTGTTCCCTGACTTAGCGTCACCAGATTTGTTTTTTAAAAGACGCGTATATTGAAAAAAAAACCTGCTTACTCTACAAGACCAGGAGCGAGCCGTTACTGTAGAGTTGAATTCAATTAGCCTAGATGTCTTTAGAAGGATGTCAAAAAATATGGTGCGAAGGGTTCAGATCTGCTTTCAGGAACATTTCTAACTCTTGCTGTAAGACATTACCAGTTATGTTAAATTACATTCCATCAATCAAATCAAATTTGAGTATTTCTGTATTAAAGATAGCGGAATTATAGTGTTATTATCATGATGTGTACGATAAAATGATTGCACTGTTCAAACTGGTTTCTCAATTAATAGACTATTAAAAGGTTTTAAGAGCTACAATAATTCATTATTTTAGATTTAAAATTTCATTATTTAAGGATCTTATCTTAGGTTTTTATTTGAAACGATTATATTTAAAGATAGAGTTTTCTTTTTTTAAATGACGCATAGTTTTCGGTACCAGAATATTACTATAGTCACAATTAAAATAAATAAATAGGGTTGTTTAACGATACTAAACGACGGAATTAGTGATTCTATTTTATTTGCTATTTTTATATTCAATTTGAATCGGAATGATTATTTAATTTTAAATTTTAATAAAAATATAATCTGGTAATGATCTACATGAAATTAACTCTTGAAAAATTTACATGTATCGCAGATATATAAATAATAATTTTCAAATTGGCTTCACATATATATGTTCTTTTATTGGTTATGAGTATATTTAAATCTCTTTAGCAATATTCTGTAGTCATTGTAACTCATCTAGGCAATCAATCATTGCTGAAATTTTATTAGTTTCAACATCCTTTCAAAACTGAACTATATTTTCAACAGCAAGTTAAGTCAAATTGAAACTCGTAATGCTTCTTATTTTGTGTCACTAAATTTTGTCGTTTCTCTCATTCGTTTTTGATTTATCGCTAAGCTATTAATAGTACTAACTGTTCTTCTTCTATGAAGCATACATACGTTACGTAATTATTCACATTTTTAATGAAGAACTCAAATTTCTAATGGTTTTTAAAATCCCTTTCTTATTATAAATATATTTATAACACATTCTATTTTTTACCTTTCCTTCTGTATACCACACACACACACACACACACACACACACACACACACACACACGCGCGCGCGCGCGCACGCACGCACACACACACGCGCGCGCGCACACACGCACACACACACAAATATATATATATATATATATATATATATATATATATATATATATACACCCTTTGAAGTTTGTAAAACAATTGTAACCAATGATCTTAAGAAACCCAAATAATTACTATATAATCGATTTAAATGGAAAAAATAATTAAATAAAATCGATTTTAAAAAAGTCAACTGTGGAACCAATATACTTCGAAACAGTAGAATTGAATTGTCCGCTCTTTGAAAAGTATAGAAGAACTTGCATAAAAAATTTCAATACATTTGGCAGATAGTTTTAAGAGGAGGTTTTAAACAGAATTTTACATGAAGTTGGCCTAAGAAGGCATCGCTTGATTTTATCAGGTTCAACCCAATAATAATTACACTTGTATTGAGACGTATCAAAACATAATAAAATATGTAACAAATTCAAGCTGTTAACTAATTTTTTTAAAAAAGGAAACGCTTTTTATATCAAAATAAAATAAACAGTAAATAAAAAAAAATTAAAATTACTTAATTCTCAAATACATTGCAGTTTACACAAAACATTTAAATTCCTGTAAAACTTAAGTAGGTTTATATTTTTTTAATAAATGCATTTTAATCGTTTACTTTAAACTGTGAACTGGTTCTGTTTTTATTAAATAACAAATTTCTACATAAAATAACAAATATAATAAATTTAGATAAATGCTACTGGTGCCTGCGAGTTCTTTCTCTGGCGTAGACCCCAGAATGTAGTTATGCAATTCCGAAATGAAAGAGAGATTAGATCAGTATCTGGAATCATAAGGAGGTCATTGTATTCGCACCGAAAGAACGCAAAATATTATCTTCAACAACACATACAACAGGCAAGAAAAGGAAAGTAAAACAGCACTATTAATATAATATTACCACTATTACAGTATTACCTAAACCTGTATCATTTAAATCTATATATCAATTCTATATAAAGTAAATAAAATTAATGTATAACCTGAAAATTGCTCAAAATATATTTTTTATTTTAGAATTTTACGGTAAATTAGAATGTTAGGTTGAATTAGAATAAAGAAAGTGAGATAGATCATTTTTTTATTTTTTCAATCGGTTGTTCGTGGGTCACATAAAAACAATCAAACAAATTTCAAAATGTTAAAACTTACTGGAAGAATTTCATTTGATCCTGACAGAAATATAAGTTGCATCTTAGCATAAAATATTCAAACGAAACCGTTCCACAAGAAATATTTTTTTCTGTTCACTCGCGTAAGATACATTCATTTAATAAAAGTATAATAAATAACTTTTATTAAAATATTTTGAAGGGAAAATAAAATAGAATTTTATGAAAAATTGTTAAAACTTTTTAATCTTTAACGGTAATTCCTGGATTGCTTTCCATTAGCTGAATTAGATATTTTTATTATATACTTTAGCAGTATTTTAATAAAAAAATATTATAGAAAAATATAATTATAATTCAAACAAACTTTAGTAGAATTTTGATTGAGGGTTCCTTCTCTTACTAATTTCATCATTTTAATATTTATAAATCCTCGGATTATTAGATTATCTTTACCTATGCCACAAAATTTGATAAAGGAAGAAGGTAAGTTATCTATTAAGAATTTACAGATTTAAAAATTAGTAATTATTAACAAATATTCTGAGAATATTTATACAAATGTTTAGATATATTTTTTAAAACAAATAATGTATATGTTACGGTAAAACCCGGAATACCGGTAAATCTTAAGTTTTACAGGTAAATTCTAACATTTACCAATTCACTTGGTAAAAGTCCGGAAAAATCTTGAAAACACATTTAATTCGGACTTTTACCAAATCGTTTTGGTCATTGTTGACAATTACCATATTCTGTTGGTAAAAGTTGACAATTCTGTAACGAAATCACTTCTAATAGAAAATCTCTTCTCAATTTCGGGATTTCAGTTCAAAAATTGCATTAGAATTAATCATTTTCAAACGTGAGAATAATCAATTAATAGTTGGTTTTAAATACTTGATAAGTAATAATATTAAATATATTTAATATAAAATTTAAATATATTTAATAGTTTTTAAATACACAGTCCGGGTCTAACACCCGGATTGTTTTTTAACCCAATTTATTTTCAATTTTTGCTGCGGGAAAAAGTTTTAAATCCCAACTGAACGTTTTTTTAAACACAGTCATTTTGTTCATTCAAACCATTCTAAAACTTAAGGAAAGATATAAAAAATATAACTAAAAAATCTGTTTTTTTTTTTAAAATACAGCCTTGCAGTTTTCTGTTTATCGTAAAATTCGTCTTTCCTTTTACAAAACACCATGATTAAAAAAACATGCTGCTAAGAAAATGTGATTGAATTTTATTTAATATTATTAAGAATAATTTTTACACAAAAAAGTTAATCGATTATTCTTAATGGTAATTGTATTCTACAGACTTTATCTTTTGAAAAGGATTTACTCTTTCAAAATCATTATTTCATATTTATTCTTCATTTTATACGTTGATTTTAAAATCTTTTGAATGTTTTGTTGTACTCTTTTGATTACAGCTAATGTTTTGAATCTTTTGTTGTAATCTTTTGAAAAAGACCTGTCAACTTTTACCAACAGTCTATGGTAAATGTTAATAATGACCAAAACTATTTGGTAAAAGTCCGAAATAAATATGTTTTCAAGATTTTTTCGGACTTTTACCAAGTGACTTGTAAATTTTAGAATTTACCGGTAAAACTTAAAACCGGTATTCGGGGTTTTACAGTAACATATATATGATTTGGTAATATCAACGATTTTTTTTTGTTTATTTTTTTTGTTATCGAATCACGGTTGTGAAAACATTTCGCCCGGATTTCAGTTTCCCCAGTGAAATGGGGTCATACTGAAATAAATT
Organism: Lycorma delicatula; assembly: GCF_047948215.1. Classification (NCBI taxonomy): domain Eukaryota; kingdom Metazoa; phylum Arthropoda; class Insecta; order Hemiptera; family Fulgoridae; genus Lycorma; species Lycorma delicatula. Next base: position 35,171,513 of record NC_134457.1, on the reverse strand, counting down.
TTATTATCAAAACTTATAGTAAAATAAACATTTGTTTTTAATTTTTACAAATTCATAACATTTTTCTATTTTATTCTGTTTTGTTTTTAAAAATAAAAGTTGATTATTTTTTGTTTTTCATAGAATTAATTACATTAATTTTCTACAGGTTTTATTAGATATAATTTAAGCATTTAAGAGTCGTTTAATAAAGTTATTGTACTTAAAATCTAAAAAAACATATTGTTCGTCACCGAATTTTTCTTTTTACGTTGGATATCATTAACCCTACGGAAGATACTGTTATGGAAATTGTTTTATTGAATTTTTCAGATCAAAAACCATAAAAAAAACCATCAAATTTACCCTTTATATAAGTCATCAAATTTTAGTATGACTCCACTTTTCTTGGGGAACTGAAATCCGAAGGAAATTTTTTGCTACCCTTAACTTGATAACAAAGGCTTTTCGGACATACAATAAAAACAGTGTATGAATGTTTTTCCTAATCAAGCTCTAGAATCAGTTACAAATTATTTCCCTTTACCCCTGAATCAACCTATATATATGAATATTAACTTAAATGTAATTTATTTAAGTTTATTTTCCTCTTGGACAGAATTATATATAATAAAAAAATGTGCTTTATATATATATATATATATATATATATGCACATTATATATATTATGTACATTTTTTTATGAGATATATTGACCGAACGGTTTTGTAGCTTAATTACATAGTTCCAAATGTTTTAAACAGTAAGGATTAAGCAAACGTTTCTCTAAGCTAAACTTTACAGTATCTAAAGAAAAAGCCAATTTTTGCAGAACACATATGAGCTTATTCAACGCAAAATTAATTACCATTAACGTTGAGCTCCCATCCTTAATAAGGAGGATAACATGATCTTCCAAAGAATTTTTTGCTAGATGGATGCTCTTTCTCAATGGATGATGTCTTGAAACACTCCTTCAAGTGGGATTGTTCTTTTCTTTTGTGGTCCCTCATTGGGTTGTACATTCCTTTTCGCTTCTCCACTTTCCTTTGCCTTAATCTCTTCTTCACGGAAAATTCTGTTTGTTTTTTCCCAACGTCTATTGAATCTGTTTTAAACTATGAAGTTCGGTAGGCTATTTTGGACCGTAATTTGTGGATTTAGTAAAAGTGGCCTACTTATCTATTCATCCTATCCTTCGACTAATGACTCATCCGGAGGCTGTACAAAACGTCCAATTTGAGGGCTCTAGAGTTCATTGGATAAAGCTGGACTTCCTAATTCATCTATATGATGAATTAGAAATTATTACAAATTAAATTTATATACATATATATATAATTTTATTGCCTTATTGATCTTACTTTTTTTTTTTGGTTGGTATTTCGGAACTTTAATTTTGTTTTTTATCCTATTAATAAAAAAAGAATCGGTACCCGTTTCAAGCAATTTTTTTATTCTACAGTATTGCATCTACAATGGTTTTATTCTTCATTGTGAAAAACACCTACGTTTATTGAAATGAAACATCTTTATTTTTCGACTCAATTTTTTCCTTAAACTTACTTTTAATTTTTTTCGAAATATAATTATAACCTCTGATTAATGGAAAATATTAAAATCATCACTGTTCATATTGACTGACGATTTGGTAGCATAATTATCAAGGTAATACATCAAACAGATAAAGGAAATTACATAGAATTCTATTTTTATTATATGATGAAAAGAGGAAGGGGAAGAAGAAAAATATAGGAAGTGTGACTGTGGAATGTTCAGCAACTGAAAGAAAGCATTGCTGTTGGTGCTACACACATACGTTGGTTTTAGGTCAAGACATTTCAACGAACACACCTACTCGCTACGTATAAACGTAGTATTTCTATGTTTATACACACGTTTGTGTACTTGTAACTAATAATATACTACACTGTAGTTAGTAGTATTAAAATACTATTCGTAGTACTATTATGCGGTGTTGCATCATTACAGAAGTCATTAGTATTCTGGCCTTAAGTTCACTCAATCTTGCCAACGTGTTAAAAAATATTTTGACTAACCGATCCGTAGTTCCAAAGTTACTCGATCATCTTTATTTAAAAAATAAAAGAACGGTAAATTTCCAGTAGCAGTTGTAAATAACGTAGACCAATTAAACAATGACTAGAATTCTACTACAAGTACGAGTATATGCAAACAAATAATTTGTTGTTTTTTGCATGCAAATACTTATAATACATGCAATATTAAATAAACGATTTATGTTAATTACAATATTACATTTGTCTTTAAAGTAACATTGCATACTATGCAGTCCGCAACATCATTTATAACTCACGATTATTTTTAAATATTAGCCTAAGAAAAAAAATGTAGGATGCTAAATAGAAATTTAATTTAATTTTTTGAAATTTGGTTCTTACCGACCTTCTGTTCTTTAAAGAATACTGGATGAATTATACCACTGTTCACTAATCCTCATAAAAATGGAAACTTAATTTTTTTTTAAGGCCGCCAAGGACCACTTTAGTCAGAATAATTCGAGTCTTTTTTGCCGATCTTTTGGCCTTTCTTAGCTTCTACTTTCTCCCAATATTTAGTCATTCTTAATAATCTTGCTTTACGATCCTCTTCTGAATAAACCCTTTCTGTATAATTAAAAGTTCTTACTTTAAAGTTGATATTCGGATCTTTAATAACAAATTTTACTTTTTTCGGATTTATTTATTAAATCTTCGTAAGTCAAATTTAATTCTTGCATGTCTTCTTTAATTTCTTTGATCCATAATGGCGGATTTTTTGAAGACCAAAATCGATCGATAATTCTCTTAGTAATCCTATCCTGCGGTAATCTTAACAAGTGTGCACAGAAATAAATCGCTTCCTTTACATAGTATCAATTAAGGATTCCAAGTTTTCGTACAGAAATTTATTACGCAATAATCTGTACTAATTTTCGTGTATATATTTTTTGTTTATGCAGATTCTAAGAATCCTGCGTTCAACTTTAACCAAAGGTTCAGTCCTATTTTTCTGATTTAATCTAAATAAAGTCTCGCTCGCCTAAGTAATTACTGGTTTAACAACAGTTAATGTGATGTAATGTCTAATGTTTTTGTTAATCAAGTGCGATTTTTGTTGTAACTATTTTTGGTTACTTGTAGCACTTTAAATAACTTATTAAGTCTTTCAGTCCAATTTTGTTTTTCGTTACAATTATAAGTAACCTAAACATTTATATTATTTTTTAAATAAAGTTTTAATTTTTTGTTAATGCTTTGTTAATGATATTTACTCTTTTTTTTTATAAATTTATTTTTGTAAGATTTTCCTTTTTTTATATATATAGAAAACTTTTTTCACCAAATTTTCTACCTTTCTCATTTTTTTCAGAGGAAGCTTCTCTGCTAAATATCCATTTTACATTTTACTCATATTTTTAAGAATCGCTTTAATCTTCTTTAACATTCGTTCATTTCTTCAAGTGATATTCTTTATCCAAATTCTCTAACCATTCTTTTGTTTTATCTGAGATTTTTTATTGAAAGACGTTCAATAAAATCATTCAATTCTTTCCACTGTTCTTCAATAGGCATTCTTGAGATATATTTCATATGCTTTCTTTTTATTTTTTCTTCAACGAAGCTTTTTACCTAAGTATGCTAGGTGATCTTTGCTTTTAGTTTTATTAAATGTTGTTGACTCAATACGACCTTCACTGTTTGAAAAGTATTAATTTTGCTATTACTCTTCATAATACCGATTTATATGGAGATAATAGGTTATTTTGTATTTCGTTTTTTCGTGGCTGCGGAAAGAAATTACGTAAAATTTTTTCCGTGTTAAAAGGATAGTACACGACAAATATTTGCAAATTTTTCATCTACTTTAAAAACTAAATTATTACAAAATTTTAAGAAAATGTTATGAATAATAAGAAAATTGTAATAAAAACCGGAAGAACGTTCATTAAATATTTTGTAACATTTACAGTGCGTGAGCTGAAAGTTTTCCCCTCGCCAATTACTATGTCTTGTGTACTTGTATTGTACTGTGTTCAGTTAGCTTGTAGCGTGAAGAATAAACAAACATTACGTTTGAGTGAGTAAATTCGTCATGATTCTGCTGAGTTATGTCCCGTGTATCAATGACTATTCACAACGCGGCCATTCTGTATACAACAAAACAATCATTTCTCATATATTACTGTATAATTAATTTGTCATATAATAAATAGTCAATGTGATTTGATTACACTTTGATTATGAAATTGTCAAATATTTGACAATTAATATTAAGTTTAATTTGATTAAACTTATGAAGTTTAAAAGCGTTGTCGTCTCAGGTCTATTAAAACCCCTTGATCTTTTCAAATGATCACTCTTTTAGTTTCTTGTTCAATTTTTGTGTTTCGGTTATTTATTTACTTTAATGTTATTTAAAGTCAATATAATGCATTTTTTTTTAATTTACTGGAACGTCTGTGTGATGGATGCTATTGAACCAAATTTTTGGAAATTGGATAACATAATACAAAAAAAATTGAGCCTCTCATTGCATCCTTAATACTGACAACACTAAGGATTTCTCGCTGTCAGATGACGAAAACTGAATTGAATTTATTATTTGTTTATTATCGTAGAAATTGAATGTAAGATATTAGTGAATTTTTACTGTTTGTGGACATTTGACAATTTCATAACTCTTAAAAAGCTCACATAAAACGTCTTAATTTCTTTAAATTTAAAAAATGTATATAATTTTTGAAAAATATAATCGCGCGGTTATTGAATATTAACGTCACGTTGTTTCTTTTATATGCATCAGGATTTTTTCGAAGTGCTTGTGAATCGACCGCCTGAACACTCGTACGCGCAGTCTGTTACTTGAACTTTATAAGCTAACCGAATAAGATACAGTCTGTTGAGTTTGCATTATATATATATATATATATATGTGTGTGTGTGTGTGTGTGTGTCATGTTAATTTGTAATCGGATGATATCTCTGGTTAGATAGTACAACAAACCCCGCTCGCCCACCCGTCAAAGCCAGCCGACAGCGACAGTTCGGTTGACAGACAGGAGCAAACCTTCAGCTCACTTTACTGTACCGATGACCGATACTGTATCGTTCCATTTATTAATTCTTTAAAAACAGGAAATCGATGAGCATCTTGTTTGACTTTTTACTTATTTTACACAGTTTTTGTTTGTTTGTTTAACCTTCGGGACTACCGTTAGGTATTACTTCGGAGGATGAGGCGAATGATTTGTAGCGTGTGTGAAAATGCCATGCCTGACCGGGATTCGAACCCAGGACCTCTGGGTGAAAGTCCAAGACGCTGCACCACGGAAGCCGACTCTTATTTCACACTTTTTTGCGCTATTCCCGGAACCAGACCCCCAATTAAGCAAGAACACGGTTCCGGGAGGTGCCTTCGCCTCTAGCCACCAGTTGAGAGAAACGCCAGGCCCGTCTATGCCGTTCCCGGCTTCCATCACCCAACAACCGAGACTCGGTCCTTTGTGTTTCGCCTCTAACGTGGACACCCTCGAAGAGACGGCCCCGCCGGGACGGCAGCTCCGTACGGAGCTGTCCCTCACTCCCTCGCTTCATTTGATATTTCATTTGAAGTATTCCCGACACAAGATTCGTCACAGTTTCGAAGTCCACCGGACTGCGTAACATCGTTCCAACGATTGTCCCTACCTCGAGATGCCCAGTTACAGCAGCACAGTAGCGGAGTTCCTCATCCCACCGCGGGCACTGGAATATCACATACCCCGGCGTATCTAAGTCCCGACAGTAGGGGCAGAAGGAGTCTTCAGCTCTTCATTGTCCACACAGGTATGAACGAAAGACATTGTGTCAACCAGAATCCCAGTTCGCCAAACTTCCTCTCGGCCCACGGCTCAATGTGCGTGATCAAACGATGCGTCTACCTCCCTTTCGTGGACGCATCCCACCTGGCTTGCCAATCCCTGTAGACAGTTGCGTTGGCATCGTCCTTAGACACACCCTGATAAACTTGCGCACGAACCCCACCAGCTGTTGAACTGGCAGCATCCCAGTCACCACTTATTTTATACTTGGCTAGCTACAAGCTTATGCCCAGTTACGCTAGAAATTAATTTTTTAGAATGTGATAACGGTAAGCTTGACCGGGATTTGAATCCAGTACTTATACATCATTGTACTGGAAATAGAATGGGTAGATCAATGACCATAGAACCATCCTTATCACATAATACAAATATCAAGGAGTCAGCAAACCTAAAAGTCATTAAGTCCTTTATGAGAATCTAACCGTTGTCTAATAAAAACAATCAACAGAATACCAATAAAGTCTAAATGATTGAAAAAGAACGAAGCAGATAAATAATGACAAAGGAGTCTAGAATCTATACTAAAGGAGTATTTTAAGGTCCCATTTAGATATTGGTATCAACCTTGCCGGAAATCCCTCAGAAGTTAGAGGAATTTTCAAACTCTCTTTAATTTTGCATTGATCGGATGAAATGAAATTAAGATTCCTTAAACTAAAACCACCTTCCATTCTCAGATTTGTCTGGTATTTCGAAGTATTCAACTGAATGAAATATACACCCTGAAGAGTATTGTTTATGTTAGATTTTAATAATGATAACAGTCAAACGTTTTTCATTTCTGTTCAGTAGTTCATGCTGAATGCTCAAAAAACTGATTAAAATCGAATTAACAAACAATTTGCTTAATTTTACTAGAACGTTAGGTAAAATGTTGATCATAAGCATGTACAGACGTATAGAAATTTATAATTGAAATTTTAATCGTATAACATACAGTACCAGTTTATAATTAAACTAGTTATACCTTTCATTTCTTAGCAGACAATTAAATAACTGTCTGTGTCTGAGTACGTAAGGTTTTACATGCAGGGTGTGTATTTAAAAGAACAAGAGAGATAGACAATCACCTTTAGAAATATATAAGAAAAGAGGAACCTTTTACAATGTAGTTAACAGGTACAAACTAAAGCAGTACACTGACCTCACATTTACCTGTATTCAACCTGTGTTTTGTACGTAAAATAGACTAGCTTTGTTCAGATAAATCGTAAGTGAAGTAGTAGCAATACGACTTTCTGTAGGTTTACTAACTTGTCACACGATATTAGAGTGCAACTGATGAAGGTAGAGTACGAACAATTAAAACAGTGAAGGACAGTGTTCTGTACAACACTGTCGGTACAGTGCTTTGGATTTGTTTTTTTCTGTAATTGCTTGTTGTTTCTGCTATGAATTCTAAAAATAAACAACCGATCACCGTACAAAGAATTTTAACAAGTAATGTATAACATAATTTTTCTTTTATATTTAATGTAAATTACTTACGTTTATTTTGTTATTTTTTATGTTGTTTTTTAAATACTGCAATATTTCAAGGTTAAATTATAACCAGCAATCAATTGAAATAATTTGTTTCGTAAACTCACCCTTAACGTAAATTATTTCGTTATTTTTTTATTATTCGGGAATTAAAATTTACTTTCAAGTGATACTTTTTTAAACGATTAAAAAATAATGAATGTTTTTTGATTTGAAGGAGTAATCCCTTTTACCAATGTTAAAAAAATTTTTCACTTTAGCAATCAATATTTTGGAACGGTTACTTCGATGACAACTAAATTTTCAGATTATGATAATAAAATTATCACATACTTTTTAATCGGCTAAATAAAAGTAGTAAGACTTCAATTTAAGTCATTTTATATATGTATACTAAACTCAAATCGACTTCCGTGACATAGTGATAGTGACTTTATCTTTCATCCGGATGGTTTTGGGTTCAAATTCCTGTGAAGTCTGGAAATTTGTTTACGGTCCCGTGGTAGATTTGTCTATATTATAGCCAGGATTTTTTTTTTATGATTATCAATCAATGATTTGTTTGTTTATGCTATTTTTCTCCCAGTTCTCAATTGATGTTACGGGTAATTACCTGAAATACTGGTCAGAGTTCCTTTCTTTGATAATAATGATCACTACACAATATTCAGTCCCTGAATTTTGGTGAAATTAGAAAGTTTATATATTAACTGTATGTTTGATTGAAGAAGATAATAGGAAACTAGTTTATTCTTCAACCTACCGGATTGGTCTAGTGATCAATTCGTCATCACAAATCAGCTGATTTCGAAGTCGAGGGTTCTAAGGTTCAAATCCTAGTAAAAGCAGTTATTTTTATTCGGATTTGAGTACTATATCGTGGATACTGATGTTATTTGGTGGTTGGGTTTCAATTAACCACACATCTCAGGATTGACCGACCTGAGACTGTACAAGACTACACTTTAAATTCATACATATCATCCTCATTCGTCCTCTGAAGTAATACCTTACCGTGGTTCCGGAGACTAAATAGAAAAAAAGAAAAAATTTATTCCTCACTTTCCTTAGTAAGTCTTTCTTGAGATGTTTGTTATCTTGAAAAGGGCTGTGTCACTTTCAAGAATGTCTTACATCTGATGTCAAGTCACATACAATCTTTTGTTATAACACCCTAACATATATATGATTGGTTAGTAGTGGATTGTTATTGCAAAATGAATGAACTACGCTGATGTGAATCATACCTTAACTATTTTCAAATGAAAATGCTATAAAATAAACAGGGAAATTTTATAATAAATACTCCCATATTAAAGACAGCCTTAGTTCAAGATCGGTAGTAATCTTTTTATATCGTTTTATTAGCATTTTTAACAAAATACATATTACTCGGTTATTTTTGTATGAAAAAGTTTTTTCCATGAAATCAGGGTTTTTTTGTAGGCATATCCATATTTTAAATAAAAATAAAACAAAACAAAAATGCGAAATAAAACAAGCTATTCAAAAACTAATATTAATTAACTCAAAAAAACCATTCATAAGTAGTAAAAACTAACATTCCAATACCACGTCAATACCCATAATAATACAAAATTTCCATTAACTATTTTTACGCATATGCTAAAAAAAAGGATGTGCTTTAATCATGTAAAAAAAATCCTTCAATTTCGACCTTGAAATCGGTCCTATCCCGTATAAGTTTATACTCCTATTATAAATCAGCTCATATATTTAAACAGTTGATTTTGATTTGCTTCTTAACCTCAAAAAGATTTGAAATGGATATATTACGTGTAAAAGTTTCTTACATCTAACGTAAATTCACCTATAGATTTTTGGGTTAAGACACTTTGTACAATGTTGCAAAAAAGATATGCGAAACTGTTCTACGTAATCCATATTCAATGTAACTTAGAGTTAATTTCTTTTTTAAAGTAGAATAAAAAAAGATTATTTTTTAAAGATTTCTTTAAGTCAATTTTATTGTTATTTGTTTTAAGTATACTTTTACTATCATTTTCTCCGTATTATAGATTATTAGGAATGAATTTAAATCTTTAAATCTGTTGTAAAATCAGATTTTTGAATTCATACGTACACACTGAACTAACTACTTTCTAAACACATTTTTCAAAAATCAATCAACAGATGTAATGTTGGGTTGGAAAAGTTTACGGCATAATATGATAATATTTTAAAGATGTCTAATTTTATAAATATAGGATTCTTACAGACAAAAAGTACGATGGTATGAAAAAACATAAATTTCCCCTACAACATTAAAAACAAATAAAATTGCTCTCACTTCTTATAACTCTAAAGATAAAAGAACCACGCGAACTAATTTAATTAACCACTTGAATAATTAATTATTCCCACACATTTAATTAACAATGCAGTTTTGTAATTATTGTATTTCATTATTTATTATAATTGTACGTCATGTAATAACATTATTACGCTGAAATGGTCATTCATTTCTTTTGTTATTATTTTTTAATTCTTAACACTTTCTCTTGAATAATCCTGGGAAATGACCTTCTACGATTATATTTCCATTTTATGAATTTAACATGTTACATTTAATAAATACATTTTTATCAGAATTGTTTAAATCTGATACTTTTTTTAATTAATCGAAGTTTTTAATTGTAACATGATTTAGAAATTTGATTCCAACTTTTCTTACATAAAAGTACATTTTTAATTATTTGTTCCTTTTCTTTTTCAAAAAAACAGTTTTATTAATTTGAAGGATATATTTACCATAACATCATTAAATACCAGGCTGTATATTCAAAAGAGTTTTATCCTTTAGATTATGAAAAAAGTAAAACTGTTTTAGTAGTCAAGGATACCGTCAAAAATTTTATTGAGAAAAAACACAAAGTATAATATATTTATAATTGTGTTTTTTTACAAATATTTTTAATAAATTCTTAGTGAAACTTCCAACTCCAATTCTAAGTGATTTTTTTATTTTATAGGTCATGAATGAATAAAATTTAAGTATACTTTTACTATCATTTTCTCCGTATTATAGATTATTAGGGATGAATTTAAATCTTTAAATGTATTGTAAAATCAGATTTTACAATATTTTACATAAATATTGTAAAATTTTTGGAAAATTTTTCAATATTTTCTGAAAAAATATTGTATTTAATTCTGATTGCGGGCATCTGAATGTAAAAAGTTTTTCTTTTCTTTTAAGATTTATAAACACTAAGTTAAGAAATGCTTAAATCAGTTTAGTGCATCTGATCGAATAACAATATTACTTTAGGTAATTATTTATCCGTTTTTAGAAGGCGATGGACATACATGTCTAAGTTATTAAGTCTCCACCCCTTTCTAAGTGGAGACAATGGGTATAATGCATTGTTTCTTGACAGAATGGGCAGTATTAATTTGTTACTGTATCCTACTTGTTCCATTATTTATTATGATCATAAAGTGCGTTAACCAAATTATGTACAAGATGCACTATTCAATGTTAATTTCGCTGAAAGTAATTATGTTCTATATACACTCAATTCCTATACTAAAGGGAGCGAAGGTGTTACTGGTAGAACATATACTTAATTTAGGTGGGGTTAGTATGCTGATGTGGAGAATACGATGAAGAAAGCCTCAAATGGGTTCCTTGTTATTTGAGAGTATTTATGTTAGTTACAGGAGCGACGTGTCTTATAGCACGTTAGCTACGACCTTTTTGATTATTGCATAATTATTATTATTATTATTATGGTCAAATTAATATGTAAAATATTCTAGCGTTTTGTAAAGTTATACTTTATTTAGAACACGTTGTTTGTGTTAAACGTAATGGTAAATGTTTTATTAACAATTTAGTAAATTTTTATTTTATTAAAGGGTAATTTACAACTATTTTTGAAAGATCCTATTCTATGTAAATTTTCACGTCCTTCGGCAAAAATAGCTAAAAAAAAAATCTGTTTCGTCTAGATTAAAGTGTATAAATTCATTTATTCCTTAACGACGAAAAGGTATTGAGCTGGCGCCCGACAAATGTGTAAGATTGCAACATTTTTTTATCATTATAGAAATTTAAGGGGAAAATAAACCTTGTTGACACTATTATGCTTTTAATGCTTATTAATGTGTAATATATAAATGAACACATGTATAAAAGAGAAACGCGAATTGATGCAAACGGGAACATCATTTTAATTGCATCATCATTACAGATCTCCCATAATTATGATTCACCGCAATGAGTCATTAGTCACATATTAAAGGAAGTTATTAATTCATAGTGATTAAGTAATTTATTAGTAGTAACTTTTTTTCTCCTTTTTTTTTAATTTGCCATCTTATTAGCTATTTATAATCCTTAGTAATTGAATTATTTTTTATTTGCATGGAGTTATATTACAATGGTTAAAAAATTATATAACATGAAAAATGTGATAAATTTATTTTAAATAAACAATCGGAAACCCTGATACGATAAACTTCCTTTGAACGTAGCTTTCTCCCTGCTACGTATAAAATTAAGCTTTCATTTCAAAATACATCGAATACAGTTGTGATCTTAATTATTTTCACAGTTTACAGCATTCAAATATTATCTGCGTAGATCTTAGATTTAACTGTTAAAGCTCCGATACCATCTAATTCAGTGTTTAAAGCAGTTACTGCGATGTTTTTTTTTTAAATTTTTTTTCATAAAGTATTCTATAACTGACGGAAAATAAAAAAAAACTCATTATAACGTTTTAGGATTTCTTACAGAATTAATGAAAATTCGGAACGCCTCTCAATTATTAAAAAAGGATTAAATGTGATTAAATATTTCGGATTAAAGGATTAAATGTAAACAAATACTTAAGTAATATTTGCAAAACTTTATACAATATTCAAGAGAAAATTTGTAAATAATCTGTATGTTTACAATTAAAAAAATTGAAAACATATTTTTCTCTTCAACGTTTAGAAAACTGAGTCGATGCACAGAGTGGAAAATGGATTGCTGGACCGACAACTGGCTTCTTGTTACCAATGATATTTGTTACCGGTTGATGGTAATGGAAGCCTAGCACGAGGTGCATGCATCACCTCACCACGGGAAGCCCATTGTTATTAAACAGATTTTTTTTAAATTTAATATTATTTTATTTTAATCAACGTAAATTTAATTCTATTGTTTTTGTGATATTATTCGTTCGATTGATTCGAATAATTCAGTTTAAACCCTTCTTACACAGTGATAAATGCTTACAAAGTTTACTTATTAATTTAATTCGTTAAAGTTTGTGCTTCAACCGGTTAAATCTCCAGTACTACATAATGACACTTCCAGATAACGTAAGGATTCCAATGCGGGGTTATATATGTAAATAGGTTCAGCCGTTGAGTTACTACGATAGAACAAACACACATATATACACCCTAAATACATTATATTCCTTAATGGGCAGTCGTCTAAGAAAGTAGACATGAATTTTCTACAAAACACTAAAATAAACAATATAAAATACGATTATTGTATCTGTACGGAAAAAAGTTAAAAACTATTTCAATAAGACACTTTTAAACTCAATGATTTGTTTAACATACATCTCACACGGACAAAATGTGTAAGTTTATCAAAAAAAATTACAACGAAATTGTAAACCGTACAAAATGATACTTATATCATAAAAGGTTAAGAAACTACACTTCTATTATCAAAATCTGTTATTAATTTAGAATTTGTTTTAAAAAAATACATGTAATAGACACAAGATACACAATATAATAAATAATAAAAAACGTTTAAGCGTTCCATATAATAAGCAAAAAATTGAAACATTTATTAAAAATTCTTACCGGCCCGATTTCATTTATTAAGCACGAATAAATGCTAATAGATGATAAATTTGTGAAATCAAATTTATAACTGTCAAATTTAACCAAAATTGTGGTAATGACTTTATACTACCCCTCTTCTTTTAAACAGAATTCTAAATTAATAACAGATTTTGATAATAAAAATTTCACCTATAATTCTTTTTTGATATCAATACCATTTTTTTTTTAATTTTTGAGCGGAGGAAATGACATCTGTGCGAGTTACCGTACGGTTCACAATTTCATTGTAATTTTTTTGGATATCTCTGCGTTTTGTTAGATTATTCGTTTATTTTTTTTTTTATGAATACTGATTGTTATAAATTTATTATTCGAATTTATTGCCTTTCTAGAACAAACAAATTGAATTTCACGACCAATTTTTTTGTTGATAGTCATATCGTTCACTTCATACCATATTTTTTCTTTTTTAATAAAACCAGTATAAAGAAGACCTTCACGAATCGAAGATCCGTAATGTAATATTGCACTTATTACTTCGTAAGTGTAACCCTCGATTTTTATCGTACCCGTGGACACACTTTTTATATTATTATTAAATTAACTTTTTTTTATTTCTCCATCAGTGAGTTCAAATAATTCTAACTGGGAAATAAAAATTTTACCAATCGAATTTATTTCTGTTTTACGTAACAAATCTTTGTTGCCACATTTGCAACACTTTCTTACTGTTGGTGTTTTTTTTTTTGGTGTGTTTATTAGCAGCTATAATCTCTTGTAAACTAATCCTTTTATTTTTTTTTAAAATGAAGTAATGGGAATTAAAAAAAATGTTTCATCTTCATTACATTCATTTATATAAGAACATTCACTATTAAAACAAGCTATAGTATATTTTCTTTTAAATTTTATTATTTCAAGTACATTATCAAGTTTTTGTACGCTACCTAGTACTAACAAGTACTACTACCTAGCGGCGCGATTCGTCAATCCACCTTTTTGAGGGAAAAGTGATATATTCGTGTCCCGCGGTTCATCAAATGGAAGAAAAAAACGTTGTCTAACAAAATTCGAGGTATTTTTTGAAAGTATTCTTTGTTACAAATCTAATTGAACTGAAATATAATATTTTCTTTTTTATTTTTCCCCTATTTTTATTTCACTCTTAGGTTAGATCATGTTTAGAACTGTAAACATAGTTCGTTGACTTCGCCAAGCCGTCCAGTGCGGACTCTTACCGGCGAAGTTCGAACGAACTTCTTAATGATCAAATTGTAATTAAACGCACTTTAAAAAAAAAAATAATATAAAATAATTTTAGAAGATCCCGAACGCAAGATTTTACTACAATTATATGTTTTTAATGATTTCAATATTTAAAATGGTTGAAGAGTTTATAGAGTACATAGATTAATAACAGTTTTTTCTATATTGCATATTATTTATCGTAATTTTTCATTTATTAATTTCTTAAGAGTAAAATATTTATTTTAAATATATTCCGATTAATCTGAATGCCTATTTTATCCGAATAGTTTAAAAAATAATTTTAAATGTATAAATATGATTGTATATTTATACAAACGAATCATTCCTATTTTTAATAAAATATTAACATAAAACTATAATAAATGTTAAATTTTGTCCTAGTAAAGAAATTATCTCTAGTAAATTAGATAAGTTTTGTAATAAGAAACTGGGAATTTTTTAGTAATTTACTTTTATATTTAACTATAAAACTAGTTAATTTTAGTAAACATGGATATTATTTTATTTTTAATAATATTATTATTAATACCATGTTAATTTTTTTATGTAAAATGGGTAGAAATCGAGTAAATACCAAAACATTTCCCGCCAAGTAAAGGTAAGGTTCATATTTGTTTTTTAATAAGACGGGACCTAAATTACAATCGGTTACGAAAACGTTCATTATTTTAATTGGGTTATTATTTCCTTCAACCCATAATGCAATATAATATACAAAGATTGCAACCACTTTTTTCTCTTTTTAATAAAAAAAAGGATAACTTTTCCAAAAAAAAATCTGTTTTTTATGAGTTACATTATTTTTTTATTACAACATTTTTTTGTATTATTATTATTATTATTATAATGTTATAATTTCAACAATTATATTAGATTTATGGTCATTCAGCACATTTGGAAATTTTTAGCGTATTAAAAATTCCTTGCCTGACTGGAATTCCAACCCTGAACTTCCGGACGAAAAGCCGACATGCAACCACCACTCCTCCATCTTTTTAACTTCCTTGTACGAATTAAAGGAAATATTGTGATCACGAAAAATTTCGGTTTTCAGATTTCAACGGAAATATCCATTTTGACAATCACTGAATCCATTTTGACTAGTTTCGGCGTGACGTCTGTACATACGTATGTATCTCGCATAACACAAAAAAGATAGCCGTAGGATGTTGAAATTTTTCATTTAGAACTGTTGTAACATCTAGTTGTACACCTCCCCTTTTGACTGCAATTGACTGAACCAAAAGTGTCCCAAAAAAGCTCAAAATCCAAAAAAAAAAAAAATTTTTGGACATTTTCTTAACTGCAGTAATAAGCCCTCGTTGACAGATTTTCAACGATACATCGTAAGTGGTACTTATTTTTATTGGTTCAAGACTTATAGCCAAATGAAATTAGAATTATTGAAATATTTGGATCTTACAAGGGGAAGGCACATCGGTTCGAATGAAAGTTCATCTCCTTTTTAACTTTTTTTTTTTTTTAATTTAAATATACTGAATAATTAACCTGTGATTATAAAATAAATTCTACAGTAAATAATAATTCAATAATAACAATAAAAAAAAAATATGAGAAAATATCAGAAGTTATTAATGAAATAAAATTTTATGTACTTTTCATTTTAAAAAAAATGAGAGTATGTAATTTAACAGGCGTACAATGTGGTGTCCATATCAAATTTTTTTAATACTGAAAAGTTTTATGAAATAGATAGAAAATTATTACGTTAATGATTATTAGGTAAATTTCAAATTTACTGAAAATTTATATATATAGTTTGTTTTTTTTAATTTCTGGATTACATTTGAAAATACAAATATACTCAAATTACGTACGATTCTTTCTATTAAGTTTAATAGAAATTTATAGTTCAACATTATGTTATGTTAGTTAAGAAATCAGCAAGAGAAGTCCAAACAGGATGTTTTAATTCTAAGTAAGCTAGGAAATTCCAAGATATAAACTACTAAAGATAATCAATCTTAAGTAAAGTATTTACAGCCCTCCGTCATTAATCATCGTAAAAAAATGTGAAGTTTTGTCGTAATACGCTGACAAGTAGTAATACCGACAGGACGGCCTTAATATATTAAGGGCGTTATATAATTAATGCATTTTTTCTAATAAATTCAATAGAAAATGTTTTTTAAAATCATTTAAACTGTTCTTGCGAATCAGCAAATAGAGATTATTTTTCTGCTTCTGCTTGTTTTGAATTTAACGAAAATACATCATGAAATATGATTTTGAAAATTCTACACTAAGAAACGTATGGATTTTTTAATCTCAATATAATATATTATCTTTAATAGGTACAGATAAAAAAGTTCTTATGGATAAAGAAAAATAATATAACAATAGATATTGTATGATTCCATGAAGGAAGTAGGTGTGAGTCTTGTGTGTCGCTCCCATATTGAATGGGCAACTGAGAAATTGCAATGAACACATCATCTACTTAAAATTATCTCATCTATTACGGAGTAATTATTCCTATTGGCCCTTCCTTAAAATCACCACTTACTTTTTAATTTTTTCTGTCTTTATGTTTCAGTCTCAAATTATTTATTGAAACCAACAATTTAAACTACTCGTATTTGAGTAATTTGTTATTACTATTTTTTTTAATTTTCTTATTCTTTTTGAAGTTCCTAATATTAGGAACTTCAAAAGAAAAACAGTTGTTTCACAAATTTATTCATAAAACTTATTTTCTGTTTAATCAGTCCATTCAAGTTCAACTTTTAACATTTTTTTTTATTATTACGCTAGCATCCCAGTCGCGGCTTCATCCCGCTGTTTAGTTTGCTTGTATTTCTCATCGCGATCAATTTGTTTTTTAGTCAATAACCAGAAGCAGGTGCAGCCAGTTGCGTTGCACATACAATAACAATGCATTGACTGTTGGTTGAGCCGTCGCGCTCTAGTCCGTTGAATCCCGTAAAAAAATCGAAATTCAAAAAACTAGAAAAAGTTTTTTCTTTATATTTATCTAAGAGTATTTGCAAGACCAAATCTAGTCACATATGTAATCTATTTCGTTGTGCTATTTCTACCTCTTTCATTTCTCATTTCCTCTTTCCTTTCTTCTGATTTCTCTCATTCACTTGCTTCGAATGTGTGTCGACTAATATTTTGTCGTTTTACATGCATTGTTATTATTAAATTATAAAATTTTTATCTTCTATATAAATATTAATATTTACGTTTTTTTGTAATATATTTTTGTAAATTACCAAAATAATAAATTGTACAATATTAATTCACTATTAATTTTCTTTCTTTCTTCTTATGACCTCTGCAATGTTTACCGCAGTTCAAACCTCATCAATCTCACTACTATGTAAAACATAAAAGAAAAACCTATAAATAAATAAAAATCTTTTACTAAATTTAATTTCGTTGTATTTATCGTGAAATATCGTGTATACAGAATGTCACTGTTTAACCCTCCAGGTTGGTTAGTGGTGAACGCGTCTTCCCAAATGAGCCGATTTGGAAGCCAAGAGTTCCAGCGTTCAAGTCTTATTAAAGACAGTTATTTTATAACGGATTTGAATACTAGATCGTGGATACCGGTGTTCTTTGTTGGTTGGGTTTTAATTAACCATATATCTCAGGAATGGTCGAACTGAGACTGTACAAGACTACATTTCATTTACAGTCATACATATTATCCTCTGAAGTAATACCTGAACGGTAATTCCCGGAGGCTAAACAGAAAAAGAACAGAAAGATCGTTGTTTATGTCAATATTGATTTCCTCAGATAACTATTATGTGATTAAATATTATGTTATTAAATTATTATATTATTAAATATTATGGAACTAATAACATATAAACACACGCGGAATAAATTGTGAAATTTTCAGCAAAATCAGTTAAGTAGTTTTTGAGTTATTAGGGCACACACAAAACAAAGATTGTCTTTTATTTAGATTAATTTTATTTAGCATAAATAATACTCGTTTATCATAAATATACTCATTGGTATAATATAAAAATACATAAATTATAATTCCGCTTATCAACCAGTATAATTAATTATTATGTTCTAGCGCTTTCGGAAGTTATTTTTCCATCTTCAGGAACATCTGATAAACTTGTTTATAAGTATTTACTTCACATATTAATTTGATGTAGATTAAAATTAAAATAAAATAAGATTTCCATAAATATACTAAGATTATAACAAATGAGACGCTCTTATCGACTAGACATATAAATGTATGACTTATTCTATAACTTGACGATCGATTGTTGTATTTATGGAAATTTTATTATTTTATGTGAAGTGAATACTTATATAAAAGTTATCAGATGTTCCTGAAAATGGAAAAATGACTTCCAAAAGCGCTAGAACATAATAATTAATTGCACTGGTTGGTAAGCGGAATTGTAATTTATATATTTTTATGTTTTTTTTATTTACATAGATTTAAAAGCTAATTATCTTTTCTTTTCTATTGTTTCTATTATTTATTTATTTATTTTTTTGTAATATTATTGTTAAAAAAAAAATAATAAAACTTCTAAAAAAATATTAACTTTTTTTTATTTAACTCTACATTTGATGCAAGTAGATTTGTTTACTGTATGAAATCTTTCTTCGATTTTTCTGGAATACTTTTTAATCTTCGTTTATACTTAATGAATTTTATTAAATAAATTTAAAAAGGGTACTTCAATATACATATGACGTATCCCCCCCCCCACCAAGTACCACACCCAATCGTGTACGCGCACCTAGGTTTGAAAAATTAAAAACCAAAAATACTGTTACTTTCTAATTTATTAACAAAATTACCATAGATGATTGAACGTTTAACAATATATATTAGTATAATGTCAGTAAATCAGTCTATACTGTAAATATTCAATTAAAAGCATAGAAATTATAGTAGATATTTACCTTAATTAATGTTGCGAGTGCTCGAATTGTACTTATCTTCCAGCCATTTAACCAAAAATAATCGTCCTTACTTTCATCGAGAGCGTTTGAAATACAAAATTTCTTGAGCGTTTTTTTTTTTTTTGTTTTATGAAATCAACCGGTATTTTTTACCGAGCCGTAATAATCCACTCACAAATCTGATATCAAGATAGCTTTTACTAAATTTAGTCATCCAGTTGGCCATCCAGTTTTTGTAGTTTTTCCAGAGTTTGTTTTTAAATGTACGGTTTATGCAGATCTAGAAGTTGAAGAATAAATTTTATTCAATCAGTATTAATAATATGTTCACACTTTCCAGCAGCAGTCAATCTTCACTTTACATAATCGGTTGTATGAACCTTAGAACTGTCCATTACAAGTACGGAAGGTTTTCGTAGTAAAGCAGTAGTAAAGCACTCGGTTGACCCTCCGGGACGTATTTAATCCAATACAGAACTTCATTATTCATTTATCCATTTTTTTCTTGTGCGTGTACAATATAAGGTGGAAACTTTCATTATTCGGAACATGTTTTCTTTTAAATATTACATCTGGGTATAATGTTTTCCCTTACGAAATTAATGTCAGCATCACCGAACAAAATTATTTTTCGTACTCGGGAGTTCGTACCGGAACATTCCTTCCACTTTCACCTTCAATTAATATTGTAGAAGGCATTTTGAAAGTCAGTGGTATCTGGTTTGCAATCCCAATTTGATTTAGGGAATAATTGTTCCTTTTTTGAAAATTTATGATATGTTTTTGAAATTTTGTCAATTTAGCTTAGGCATCCGGTAGCCGCTGTACTATTGTCGTTCTTCATCAATAGAAAAATTACGTCTGCAAAGAAATCTGTGTACCCAGTAAAGACTAGCTTTAAATTTATACCAGTCTTCTTTTTCCTGTGTAGCCTGCGGGAATTACCGGTCAGGTACTACTTATGAGGATGATATGTATGAGTGTAAATGAAGTATAGTCTTGTACAGTCTCAGGTCGACCATTCCTGAGATATGTGGTTAATTGAAACCCAACCACCAAAGAATACCATTATCCACGATCTAGTATTCAAATCCGTATAAAACTAACTGTCTTTACTAAGACTTGAACGCTGGAACTCTCGACTTCCAAATCAGCTGATTTAGAAAGACGCGTTTACCACTAGACCACCCCGGTGAATTTAAATTTATACCTACCGATATTTAATTCATCGGCGATCTTCATTGCTTTCATCTGACACATTTCTGTATTTGCGTATCGAAACTGACTTACAATCCATCTATTCGCTGGAAGTCTTTCTTCTATTATCGGATATTTGGGGGTTTCCTTGATAAAACAAGGAGTTGTTTTATCGACTAAGAGAAATTCATTTTCTCTCTTTCACCACTCGAGTTGAGGACTCCTCTATCAAATCTTCTGCCTGTAATAATATTTCTATGCTCCTTTGCGTAAGCAATAACACATAAACTTTTGGCAACAATGAATGAACGCAATATTTTCATTTTCACTCTTTCTGTAGTTCTACTCTACACGAAACTTTTACGTATTAAACAGTCGGTTTCACAACGAAAACTGATCAAAAAATGATCGATAAAAATGTTTTCATATGAAATAAGACTATTCTTTGTATCAGAAAAACGCAAAGGGTAGTTTCCAATCAGAGGAATTTTCCTAGTAAAAAAAAATAATTTTCTAATACCAGCAATTACTTAGCAAAGTTTTTTTTTAGTTTTATTTAAATCTTTTTATTTCACTGAATTTAGGTTCGTAGTCAAAAGAACAAAACAAAGCAGTTTGTATTACAATTCCGTATGGATTGATTAATGTATTTAAATTATATGATTACATAGTCATCAATTTGAAACCTTAAAATCCATGTACGATGAGAAGGCTATTTTATCAACATTCCGGACAAAATGGTGGGCGTAGTATATGGATCTGTACGTTATACATTATTACTCGTGAAAATTTGGAAAGCTCAGTTGAGGCGTAGGGATGGGTTGCTGAATCGGCTACTATTCTGTTGCACTACACTATCTTCTCCTGCTGTTAGCAGTGTTAACACCCATGGTAGAACTATTGTTCACTCGTGTTTATGCTTTTTAAACGCTGATAATACTGTGTTTTCCTATGATAATATTTGCGATATCGTTAAACAAGATATTTTTATCACACTTCAGCTTTTCAAATAAAAATAACCTTTTATTGTATACATATATATATAAATATATATATAATACACAATATAACTATTTATATTATTTATTTTTAAGTAAATAAATAATTAATTTCACTTTTATTATTAATCATTTATTTATTTCATTTAAATACAAATAAAATATTTTAGTTGTTCCGATTTCTTATACGTAGATATTATTCATTTATTATTTATTCATTTCTTTTTATTTAATGATTTTTATCATCTTTTTCTTTAATTACTATAAATAAAAAAAGGTTGTATAGCTAATTATTGACAACAAAAACGAAGGCCGACTTAATACAATCAACATATCATGTGATGAGGAAACACTTTTTAAAAACGATGAGTTGTGTTCATCCATCACAGCAATTCAGATGTTGTATTTACTTTTCTATATTTAAAACTATTCATTGAATAATAAACCTCCTACCTATTATATATAATATTCTATCGGGTATGTATTCCGTTTTAGGTTATGCTTAACCTATTGCTATTAAATAAAAAGAAATTAATTACTCTTATGGAGGTGATAAATTATATTGTCATAGTAGTCTGTAAGATATTAAGTTCGTTTTTTTCTTTGAATTCAAAGGTAAATAATATTTCTTATATGTATATATAATACAGAACCTTTTCAGAAGGGCAGATCATGCTCGAATGCAATTTTTATTTTAAAACAAATAATACCCTTCTTCTTTTTCCTGTTTAGCCTCCGGTAACTACCGTTTAGATAATTCTTCAGAGGATGAATGAGGATGATATGTATGAGTGTGAATTAAGTGTAGTCTTTGTACATTCTCAGTTCGACCGTTCCTGAGATGTGTGGTTAAGTGAAACCCAACCACCAAAGAACACCGGTATCCACGATCTAGTATTCAAATCCATGTAAAAATATCTGGCTTTACTAGGACTTGAACGCTGTAACTTTCGACTTCCAAATCAGCTGATTTGGGAAGACGCGTTAACCACTAGACCAACCCGGTGGGTTAAAACAAATAATACCCAAGAGAAGAGAATATAACCTTGAAACCCTCATAACATTCATTGATTTAATTAAAGCATTTGATTCTGTTTCCATCCAATGGGGTATCCTCGAAGCTAGAGAATTCCCAGCACATTAAATTCAAGCTTTCAGAGGTCTGTGTGAGGAAAGAGTGATTTTGGTGGACGTGGACGGTGCCCTAACGGTGTCCATCCCAATAAATAAGGAAGTTCGACAGGGTTACTGTATGCCGCCGACGTATTTAATACATATGCGGATGAAACATTGCGTACATGAAAATTGTGGGTCTATTCTGATATAAAGCTCTCAGTGGACAGATATATAAATTCTTTAATTTATGTTGATGATAAAGTTTTGATACAGAAAATGAAAACGAATTGCAGAAAGCGTTATTTATGTTGGAAAAGATTGGAAAGCAATATAATTTAAGGATATCACCGATGAAAACTAAAACTATGGCCTTTAAATGGAAGTTTCCAAGACTTAGAAAGATAGTAATTTAGAGAATTATGATCGAGAAAATAAAGCATTTTAAATATCTGGGCATTGATGTGTCATAGGATCTCGATAATCATGCGTTTAAAAAACTTAGCAAATTTCAGAAAATATGTGGGAACATACAAAAGCATCTGAAAAATAAAACACAGAAATACACATTATAGCCGTACCCGCTCTATTATACGGGAGCGAATCGTGGGTACATACCAAAATCCTGGATTGCAGAATCCAGGAGTCGGAGATGAGGTTTTTTCGTAGTGTATATTGGTTGCACACGGAGGAATAGGTTCAGGAATGAGGATATACAAAGAGAGCTTTCAGTACAACCTTTATACAACAGATTAAAACAAAATAGATATATGTTGCGCAACCACTTGAACAGGATGACACGAGAGAGGATACTAGTAGCTACCTTAGCTCTTATCAACATGTGGGAAGAAGAGAAGTGGGGAGACCGAGGAAACGATGGGTACCAGAACAGGTCTAGACAACCTAATCCCTGTAATGAAAAATAAAAGAAGTAAGTGTATAATGAACTTTAGTATGCAAACTATAAGATAATGCACAATATACTCGTATGTTATCGAAAATGAATTTCCTAACAAAAGGAAAGCTTTTTCAAGAGTGACATATGTTTTTTTTTTAGAATTATATTTCTTCAAATTTAACGGTAAGAAGAAAATATCATTACATAAATACTATTTATATTCATTTGACTAGAAGCGTCTTATTTTTTTGCCTTCAGTCATTTGACTGGTTTGATGCAGCTCTCCAAGATTCCCTATCTAGTGCTAGTCGTTTCATTTCAGTATACCCTCTACATCCTACATCCCCAACAATTTGTTTTACATACTCCAAACGTGGCCTGCCTACACAATTTTTCCCTTCTACCTGTCCTTCCAATATTAAAGAGACTATTCCAGGATGCCTTAGTATGTGGCCTATAAGTCTGTTTCTTCTTTTAACTATATTTTTCCAAATGCTACTTTCTTCATCTATTTGCCGCAATACCTCTTCATTTGTCACTTTATCCACCCATCTGATTTTTAACATTCTCCTATAGCACCACATTTCAAAAGCTTCTAATCTTTTCTTCTCAGATACTCCGATCGTCCAAGTTTCACTTCCATATAAAGCGACACTCCAAACATACACTTTCAAAAATCTTTTCCTGACATTTAAATTCATTTTTGATGTAAACAAATTATATTTCTTACTGAAGGCTCGTTTAGCTTGTGCTATTCGGCATTTTATATCGCTCCTGCTTCGTCCATCTTTAGTAATTTTACTTCCCAAATAACAAAATTCTTCTACCTCCATAATCTTTTCTCCTCCTATTTTCACATTCAGTGGTCCATCTTTGTTATTTCTACTACATTTCATTACTTTTGTTTTGTTCTTGTTTATTTTCATGCGATAGTTTTTGCGTAGGACTTCATCTATGCCGTTCATTGTTTCTTCTAAATCCTTTTTACTCTCGGCTAGAATTACTATATCATCAGCAAATCGTAGCATCTTTATCTTTTCACCTTGTACTGTTACTCCGAATCTAAATTGTTCTTTAACATCATTAACTGCTAGTTCCATGTAAAGATTAAAAAGTAACGGAGATAGGGAACATCCTTGTCGGACTCCCTTTCTTATTAGGGCTTCTTTCTTATGTTCTTCAATTGTTATTGTTGCTGTTTGGTTCCTGTACATGTTAGCAATTGTTCTTCTATCTCTGTATTTGAACCCTAATTTTTTTAAAATGCTGAACATTTTATTCCAGTCTACGTTATCGAAAGCCTTTTCTAGGTCTATAAACGCCAAGTATGTTGGTTTGTTTTTCTTTAATCTTCCTTCTACTATTAATCTGAGGCCTAAAATTGCTTCCCTTGTCCCTATACTTTTCCTGAAACCAAATTGGTCTTCTCCTAACACTTCTTCCACTCTCCTCTCAATTCTTCTGTATAAAATTCTAGTTAAGATTTTTGATGCATGACTAGTTAAACTAATTGTTCTGTATTCTTCACATTTATCTGCCCCTGCTTTCTTTGGTATCATAACTATAACACTTTTTTTGAAGTCTGATGGAAATTCCCCATTTTCATAAATATTACACACCAGTTTGTATAATCTATCAATCGCTTCCTCACCTGCACTGCGCAGTAATTCTACAGGTATTCCGTCTATTCCAGGAGCCTTTCTGCCATTTAAATCTTTTAATGCTCTCTTAAATTCAGATCTCAGTATTGTTTCTCCCATTTCATCCTCCTCAACTTCCTCTTCTTCCTCTATAACACCATTTTCTAATTCATTTCCTCCGTATAACTCTTCAATATATTCCACCCATCTATCGACTTTACCTTTTGTATTATATATTGGTGTACCATCTTTGTTTAACACATTATTAGATTTTAATTTATGTACCCCAAAATTTTCCTTAACTTTCCTGTATGCTCCGTCTATTTTACCAATGTTCATTTCTCTTTCCACTTCTGAACACTTTTCTTTAATCCACTCTTCTTTCACCAGTTTGCACTTCCTGTTTATAGCATTTCTTAATTGCCGATAGTTCCTTTTACTTTCTTCATCACTAGCATTCTTATATTTTCTACGTTCATCCATCAGCTGCAATATATCGTCTGAAACCCAAGGTTTTCTACCGGTTCTCTTTATTCCGCCTAAGTTTGCTTCTGCTGATTTAAGAATTTCCTTTTTAACATTCTCCCATTCTTCTTCTACATTTTCTACCTTATCTTTTTTACTCAGACCTCTTGCGATGTCCTCCTCAAAAATCTTCTTTACCTCCTCTTCCTCAAGCTTCTCTAAATTCCACCGATTCATCTGACACCTTTTCTTCAGGTTTTTAAACCCCAATCTACATTTCATTATCACCAAATTATGGTCGCTATCAATGTCTGCTCCAGGGTAAGTTTTGCAGTCAACGAGTTGATTTCTAAATCTTTGCTTAACCATGATATAATCTATATTATATATATATAAGAAGCGTCTTAATAAAATAAAAATTTTATCTCCATTATTATTTGTTATGACACTGTATATTTCCGTCTGAAATAAAATATAATTTCTTCAGTCTCCCTCAAAACATCAGAACGAGTTTCCAAGTTACAAAAATGGACAGTTAAGTCCATAAAATGATATAAATTATTTTATAGACCGATAAAATAATGAAGAAAATTGCTAATTAATGAAAATCTATAAATTAACGAATTTACAACCTTTGTTAAAAAGAAAAACGATGGTCTTAATCTTAAATAAAAAATAACACTATCTACATTTATCAAACCAAACAACAGAGTAGTTTTCTTATAACTCAATTCTTCGACGTACAAGAAATATCTTTATTATGCTTTCGTTTTTAATTAATTACCTACCGATTTAAATGATTTCTGTTATAAGAAAATTATTCTGTCGATGAGTTATTAAACGATATTTTTTTTTATTGGATATTCTTCTTCCATTTTATTTTTATATAAATATGTACTAAAATAATTTGCATTCATTTAATTTTGTAATATTAATTTAATTTATAAAATTTACTTTTATTAATTTTATAGTTATTTTATTTATTTAATATATTCACATACTGATTTTATTATTTCATGTTTTCATTACTTTAATAACGACTTTTTATTTTATAATTAACTGTGTATTCACGACGCTGCTTTAATCAAGTTTTATCATGGTTTGTCTTGATTCATCTACAAAGGCTGGGGTAGTTCCTTTTTTTATCCGGGGAAAAGCTCACATATGATTCTGATATGATCTGTATAATATATAGTGCGATCATTTTATCGTATACATCATGACACTATACACCACAATTCCACTATACATTGAACTATAATACAGCGATCCATTAATTATTAAGCACAAGTGGTAATGTCTTACAGCAAGTGTTAGAAATGTCCATCAGTTTTCTAAAGGCAGGTCCGAAACTTTCGCACATATTTTTAGACACTTCGTAGGACGACAAGGCTATTGGAATTCATCTCTGTACTAACGGCTCGCTGTAGGTTTTGTAGAGTAGGCAGGTTTGCATAATATACAGGTTCTTTGAAAAATCTCCAGAAAAAAGTCTGATGACGATAAGTAAGAGGAATGAAGGGATCATAGACCTTTTGAAATCATACGATTATCAAATATTTTTTCCAAAACTTCCTTTTTGGTTTTGGATATATTTACGTTGCTCCGTCCTGTTGCAAGTAACAATAGCGTTCATCAGGCTGCAAAGGAGCTGCAAATTGCATAATTATATCTTGGTATGCCGGACGGTCAAGGATTTGGTGAAAAATATCAGGCCCACTATTCGTTGTCGAGAAATCACACACCAACCCCAGCGTGTAAGATTTAAGGATTTTTTGTTGACCAATGTCTGTTGTTCTGACTACTGATGTAACCGCTAAGGTGAAAATACTCCTCATCACTAAAAAATCATATTATCCATAACCCATCCCATTAATTTCTACCTGGTTAATAAATCAGTACATTATTCTTTTAACAGTATCTAGGGTTTTCAGTTCTAGTACGCAATGTATTCGGTATGTAATAGACTTGATTTCTTTCTGGCCTTTTGTTCACTCCCGTACGGTATACCTGTCTGCGACGATAATTTACGCTAACTTTTTCTTGGAGACTGTTCAAGAAATGCACGTAGTGTTCGATTAAATGAACACAGTTGTACTCTGTACTTACCAGAATAAGATATTTTATTATTTGTTCATTTATTGTTATGACTGAATTCAAATTAAGTGTTCCATTCTTAGCTGGAAGTCCAAGTATTAGCTAAAAATGTATACCATTAAAGGCAATCGCTTAATAATAACGCACAACACAAGTTAAAACACTTACTGATATACAAGTAAATATTTTTAACTAAAATTCAATGTTGTTCATAAATGTATATGATAGTGTTTTTTGTTTTTTTTTTAACCTCCGGGCCCACCGTTAGATATTGCTTCAGATGATGAGATGAATGATTTTTAGCGTGAGTGAAAATGCCACGCATGACCGGGATTTGAACCTCGGACCTCTGGATGAAAGGCCGAGACGCTACCACTCGTCACACGCATATGATAGTTGGGTTTAGTTAACAGCACTTTTGTAGCATTTTGGCTGGTCTTAGAAAGATAAATAAATTTCAGTTAATTGAGTATAGTTGTTTGTCGAACTCATTAGTTGTTTGCAGTTTATGTAATCTCAAATTATGTATGTGCTATTTATATTTATTTAATTACATAGAAAAAAGCCTGAGGACATAATACCTGACTGTTTTGCTAATAATTTATGATTCATTAATTTACAGTGAAAGTCGTAAGATGACTTCATCATATTTTATTTTAAATAACTTGAAATAACATATTTCGTTTATTATTATTATTTTTATTGCGCGATTGTGATTTTAAATGTATTTTTTAATTTATATATTTATTTTTGTTTTGCAGATATGACACCTAGCAGTTGGCAACGCCGGTACAGTAATGACAGCCAAGATATGCATTTTTACAACATAAAACAACAACTGGTCGTAGTAGAAAAACCTCAAGATGATAAACTAGTATTACCGGCGAACGAACAACAATCACAACTGGAATGGACACCGCACGCACGTAGAATACATTCTAAATCATCTTTGTGTAAAGAAAAAAGAAATCCGTTGTTAGAAAAAGTAAAAAATACAAAGCTATCTTGTTTCAAATCGATCAATAATATTACTACCACCGACTCGGACCCAGGGTCTGTTAACGATGACAAACAACAGCTGATTGCTGGAGGCGATATAAGGCGGCTGGCAGCCTCAATTGACGACCTCGTTGATGATGACGTGTTTGTGAAAGCGGGCAAAGTACGTGAAACAGTATCTTGCAGTAAAATCGATAGGGTATCGGGTCAGTTCAGTGCGTCGGCATCTAATGAAAACGTCGTGTATTTTAATAATAGATCTTTATGTCAATCTATCGGAAATAATTCTACAGAAAATAAGTGTAAAATGAAAAATCCGCAATCAAGTTCTTGTCTTTCCGCAAAACTGAAAGCTATGTCCGAAAAATATTTAAAAAGTTCTACCAGTCGTTTTCTCGCTAAACTTTATCGAAACGGAGGTAAAGCCGATATAGATTGTACTGAAGATCGACCGTCCGAACGGAAAGCAAAATTAAGAAGTTTTTCGTACGGAGCTTTGCCGGGCGTAGAAGAATTCCAAAGAAGACATAACCCGTTGTATCAAGAAGATGAAGATATGAGATACGTCGAAGAAGTGAATACGGTTCAAGATACTACGGAAGATTGTGATAGTGGAATTTTAGTGAACGGTTCGGCGAATTCGTCCGTGTGCGGTGTTACCATAGGTCACACGAGAAGCATTTCACAGGATCAAACCAGATCAAACAGTCCTCCGCCGGTACCTCCTCACAGAGATTTCCTTTCGACTATAAGCAACTTATCTGGACGTCAGTTTAAAGTCGTTAAATTACTACGGTCCGAAGCTTCTGAAGAATTAGGAATATTTATCGCCAAAACAAGAATGACCAAAGAGGGTAGCGTTGGTTACGTGATCGCCCATATCGTACCAGGAGGTCTCGCTGATAGGTAAATATTACGAATTTTTCAATCTATGCATACTTAAGTAAAAAATAAATAAGATTTTTCTTTGAAGTATTATTAAGTCGTAAAAAAATAAGGATAATTTATGGCTTAGATTTTCTGCTTAATGTTAATTATTGTACGATTAATTTTAGTTTAATAGCGTATATGACTTACTTGTTTTTCTGATTAGGAATATTTATTAGATACGAATCCCAGGAGAGAATTCCGAAAACTTTTTCATTAAAAATTATTAGGGATTTTATTGAATTTAATTTTTGTTTTTCGTTGTTTTTTTTTTGTAGATATTTTATTATTAAACCTTAATAGTAATCGAACTAAATTTAGTTCAGTTCTTAATTAATATTCTATCTCTTAATTTAATAAATCTATTTCTTCACAGCAAAGCACTGAGACCATTATATATTTTCAAAACATTAAATGAAATAAATGCATATCGGTTTCAAATTAAAATAACTATTATTTTTTCAACTTTTTCACCGACAACACCATAGACATAATTTCTTAACGTAAGAAATCTAGATGGAATTTGATCCGAATAATTTATTTTTACATACTGTGTAAACAGTTCTTTGAATCGAAAGTATCCAATCAGATTGCAGAATTATGATTTTTACTGTAAAAACCCAACTCCTGTTAATATCACCAATATTATAGAGATAAACGTATCAAAATAACTTGAATGATAAAAATATGGGAAATTTTTCAGAATTATTCCCGTATGAATTCCTTCACAGAGCAAAAGCAAAAATAATTCAGAAGAAAATTTTTTTGGAATAGTTTTTGTTACTTTTAATATTTATAATGATATTTTTTACCGATAATTTCACAACGTTCCTAAAAAGGGATTACAAATTTTATTAATTTTAATTATTGATCGTTTAAATTATTTTATAAAATGTATATTATTCTTGTAAATTAGCAAGAGTATTTCGTTCAGAGACCTTTCCTCCATTTGTTTCAAGTTTTATTTTTGACTTGCGGAAACTTTTACTAAACACTTCCTAGGTGCGAAACGAAAAACAATTTCATCAGAAGACTCCAAATTAAAAAAAAGTTTACTAAAAAATTATGTGAATTCTTAAAATTACTAGAATATTTTTTAAATACATTAAAATCATATATTATTATATAAAATTTAACACTTAAATTTTTTCTATTAAAATAGTTAAGTGACAAAAGAATATTTACAGCTAAAATTTCAGTTTAGATCAGGAATGTGAAATGTTAACCGAGAACCAACTGAGTGTCGATAATAAAAAAAATCCTAACTTTTTAATGTTATAATTAAAAAAAGAGAAGAGAATTTTTTATTTATTAAGTTTTATATGTTGTGTTTTCTATATGTGTATAACAGTAGATTTTAATACCGGTTGGTTAATAATAATAACTCTGACATCATAACATTAATAACTGCTTACTCAGAAAGTAAAATGTTATTAACAGATGTTCTGACAAAATAATGGTTGGTAATGGTACACAGAATAATACTATAGTGAAGTTTATTTAGTACGTTATGAAACGTAAAAATACAAATAATTAATTTATATGAAAAATAAAAATAAAACAACATACTTTTGGATCGAATTTTAAACCTCCTCCTTTTGTGATTTAGTTAAAAACGTGTGTGTATACGTGATTGCATACATTTTACAAAGATTTATTGATAAAAAATATTAAAAATATATGAAAACCTAATCAAAAATTGCGTTGTACTTGCCAGCAAAGACGCTATCTCATTGAATTAACAAATATTATATATATATATTATGTATGGCTAATGTTATGTTCACGTGCTGATGTTTGAGTGGAGGAATGAAGATTCTCAGCAAATTCTTACATAATCTTTTACGATTTGTTATTTTTTACAGATTTAGACCTCCCTGGTTTTCCACTATTTTATTAATGCTCGCTGATTCTTCAAATCGTTTGATGGTTTTTTACAGTGTACCTTTTGAAATAGGGATACGATTATTAAATGTTTTATTGAACAATTCACAAATTTCATTATACGACCTAACTCTCACCAAAGCTCCTTATCATTAAAAGTGTGATCGTCTCCTGTTCACTAAGTGATAATGTTAGCAGGTAGCTCAGAAAAAATTTATTTATTTAAAAATCTATTGCAAAAAATTGCAAGAAACAAAAGTGGTTTACAAATGTGATAAAGATAAGAGACCATCAATGATCGATCAGCTTGATCATCATGATTAGGTGACAATATTTTTATTTATTTGCTCATTAAATTGGGGGAAAAAAAATTTTGTGTTAAAAAATAAAATGTTTTAAATTTAACTTTTAAAATAACTTTCAATTAAATTAGATTAGATTTTAGTTTAATTTCTTTTTATTTAATTTTATTATTTGAACTTACTAAATTTAATAATTTTCAAAAAATCCAAATTTTATCCTGCCGCCATTTTGGAAATAGGCATATCGTACAAACCTTTTACTTATACCCTTTTTTGTCTTAAAGAGACCTTTACAATGATGTATCACACAAAGGGTGACCCTTTAAAATATTTAAGTTACAACCCCTGGGCCATCCCCAAGAAAGGGTTGAAATTTTCGTCAAAAAGTAAAGTAGTTGACCGATACCTTATCCTGAAAGTTACAGTATTCTATCTGGAACAGTTTTAAAGTTTTTGTGGGGTTTCCATACTTTTGACACATATGTATATATATTTAATATTAAATGAAATTTAAACCACCAAAACACAGTAAGCAGGTAAGTTAAACTCACTAAATTAATACCAAGAATCGATTTTCGTGGGATCCCGCATTTTCAGTTGGTATTTAGTTTCGTTCTCGTTATTTAGTTTAATGCTCGCTGATTCTTCAAATCGTTTGATGGTTTTTTACAGTGTACCTTTTGAAATAGGGATACGATTATTAAATGTTTTATTGAACAATTCACAAATTTCATTATACGACCTAACTCTCACCAAAGCTCCTTATCATTAAAAGTGTGATCGTCTCCTGTTCACTAAGTGATAATGTTAGCAGGTAGCTCAGAAAAAATTTATTTATTTAAAAATCTATTGCAAAAAATTGCAAGAAACAAAAGTGGTTTACAAATGTGATAAAGATAAGAGACCATCAATGATCGATCAGCTTGATCATCATGATTAGGTGACAATATTTTTATTTATTTGCTCATTAAATTGGGGGAAAAAAAATTTTGTGTTAAAAAATAAAATGTTTTAAATTTAACTTTTAAAATAACTTTCAATTAAATTAGATTAGATTTTAGTTTAATTTCTTTTTATTTAATTTTATTATTTGAACTTACTAAATTTAATAATTTTCAAAAAATCCAAATTTTATCCTGCCGCCATTTTGGAAATAGGCATATCGTACAAACCTTTTACTTATACCCTTTTTTGTCTTAAAGAGACCTTTACAATGATGTATCACACAAAGGGTGACCCTTTAAAATATTTAAGTTACAACCCCTGGGCCATCCCCAAGAAAGGGTTGAAATTTTCGTCAAAAAGTAAAGTAGTTGACCGATACCTTATCCTGAAAGTTACAGTATTCTATCTGGAACGGTTTTAAAGTTTTTGTGGGGTTTCCATACTTTTGACACATATGTATATATATTTAATATTAAATGAAATTTAAACCACCAAAACACAGTAAGCAGGTAAGTTAAACTCACTAAATTAATACCAAGAATCGATTTTCGTGGGATCCCGCATTTTCAGTTGGTATTTAGTTTCGTAATTACAATAAAATCGCTTGTTTTTGTTTTGATTTAGAAAATGCCTAAATCTTTACTGTTTTATAATCTTGAAGTTTGTTATGGACGAACACGCAACTCCATTGCCCAGTACTGGAAACCAGTACTCTTGATTTCAAAATACTGGAAGCCAGTATTGGGAAAGACACTAGTCTAATCAAGAGTACTAGCTTCCAATTCTGGAAAAGGTACTGGATCTCTTGATACTGAAATAAAGAGTACTGGTTTCCAGTACTGGGCAACAGAGTTACGTGATCGTCCATAAAAA
Organism: Lycorma delicatula; assembly: GCF_047948215.1. Taxonomy (NCBI): domain Eukaryota; kingdom Metazoa; phylum Arthropoda; class Insecta; order Hemiptera; family Fulgoridae; genus Lycorma; species Lycorma delicatula. Next base: position 35,137,817 of record NC_134457.1, on the reverse strand, counting down.
ACTTGAAGATTATAAAACAGTAACGATTTCGGCATTTTCTAAATTAAAAAAAAAGTGGTTTTAATGTAATTATATAATTAATTACTAATGAAGATGCGGATTCCGCGAAAATTGATTCTTGTTATTAATTTGATAAGTATAACTTATCTGTTTATCGTTTTTTGGTGGATTTTCATTTAATATAAATTTAGTTTTGCTCAGTGGTCAATATGTTAATTTTTTGGTTATTTTATCTTTTTTAGTCAATTAACCGATGGTAGGTGCAGCCAGACGGTTCGCACATTTAGTATCAGTGGCACTGGCTGTGTTGGTTGAGCTATTGCGTTGTATACCGACGCACCCCTCCAAAAATCGAAATTTAAAACACCCGGAAATAGTCTTTAGATATTTATCTAAAGAATATTTGCAAGCCCAAACCTACTCAATATTTCGTTTAGTATAGTCGGAAATGGGGAAAATTTGTAATTATTGTTAAAATTATTTTACCTTTTTTCATCCCGTTCAAGGCAGAATTTCGAAACCACTAGAAATTAATTTTTAGATATTAACGTGAAAATTACATACACCAAAAATCAAATTGATATCTTTATTTATTATCTAGAGATTAAAAAATTAGCCAGGTTTTAAAAAAAAATCAAAAATAAATTTTAACCCTTTAAACTTAGAATTTCAAAAACTCCTTTCTCAATGTACACTCACACCTAAAAGAAAAATGTGTATGCAAATTTTTATAAATTTATTTTCCGTAATTTCTGCTGGGCATCGATTATTAATTACATGTTATATATATATATATATATATATATAGTCAGGCAAATTGTGTCCAAACAGAATACAGAATATTATAAAAATAAATTCTTATTTACTAGATGTTCAATAATTTTGTCTTTTTTCTATGTTAAGCACGTTCGTAGAGATATGTGCTTCGCCAGAATATATATACAAATATAAATATTGGACTAAAAATAAATATATTTAAAAAATAAAAACAAAGAGTGATAATACATTTAACATTTCAGTCATTGATATAAAAATTCATCACTCGTTTTATATGAATTTATTACTGAACTTCACATTTATTTAATTTCATATGTTCTGCCAAAGCTGATATCTTTGTAAAAGCACTTAACAGAGAAAAGTGGAAACAAGACGTAAATAAATGAGAAATGCACTTTTTTAGAAGATAACTTCCACTCTATTTTCACTACCAATTTATTTATAATTTTTTTTTGTCTTCAGTTATTTGACTGGTTTGATGCAGTTCTCCAAGATTCCCTATCTAGTGTTAGTCGTTTCATTTCAGTATACTCCCTACATTCTACATCCCTAACAATTTTTTTATATATACCAAACGTTGCCTGCCTGCACAATTTTTCCTATCTATCTGTTCCTCCAATATTAAAGCGACTATTTCAGGACGTCTTAATATGTTGTGGCCTATAAGTCTGTCTCTCTTTTAACTATGTTTTTCCAAATGATTCTTTCTTCATCGACTTGCCGCAACACCTCAACATTTGTCACTTTATCCACCCATCTGATTTTTTAAATTCTCCTATAGCACCACATTTCAAAAGCTTTTAATCTTTTCTTCTCACGTACTCCGATGAGATCGGAGTACGTGAGTAGCTTTATATGGAGTTTCACGTCCATATAAAGCTACGCTCCAAACATATACTTTCAAAAATGTTTTACTAACGTTTAAATTAATTTCTGATGTAAGCAAATTATATTTTTGACTGAAATCTCGTTTCCCTTGTGCTATTCGGCATTTTACATCGCTCCTGCTTCGTCCATCTTCAATAATTCTACTTCCCAAATAGCAAAATTCTTCTACCTCCATAATCGTTTCTCTTTCTATTTTTACTTCCTTGTCCGAAGTAAAGAAAGTATTGTGATCGCGAAAAATTTCGGTTTTCAGATTTCAATGGAAATATCCATTATGACCATCACTGAATCCATTTTGACTAGTTTTGGTGTGATGTCTGTACGTATGTACGTTTGTATCTCGCATAACTCAGAAACGATTACCTTAGGATGTTGAAATTTTGGATTTAGGACTGTTGTAACATCTAGTTACGCAGCTCCCCTTTTGATTACAATCGACTGGAACAAAAACATCCAAAAAAGCCCATAATCTAAAACATTTGGATTTTTTCTTAACTGCAATAATAAGCCTCATTGAGAGATTTTCAACGATATAGCACAAGTGGTATTTATTTTCACTGGTTCCAGAGTTATAGCCAAATTAAATTTTAATTAATGAAATATTTGGGTCTTACAAGGGGATGGCACATCGGTTCGAATTCGACTTCATCTCCTTTTTTCAACTTTTTTTTCAATTTAAATATATTGATTTATTAACCTCTGATTGTAAAAAAATTTACGATAAATAATAATTCAATAATAACAATATATATATATATATATATATATGAAAAAATATCAGAAGTTATAATGAAATAAAATTTTTTTTTTTTATTTAAAAAAATATGTGTATATGTAATTTAATAGACATACAAGGAAGTCATGTGGTGTACACATCAGAATTTTATATTCGGTGGTCCATCTACATTATTTCTACTACATTTCATTGCTTTTGTTTTGTTCTTGTTTATTTTAATGCAGTAGTTCTTGCATAGGACTTCATCCGCGCAATTCATTGTTTCTTCTAAATCATTTTTACTCTCGGCTAGAATTACAATAACATCAGCAAATCATAGAATCTTTACCTTATCACTTGCACTGTTACTCTGGATCTAAATTGTTATTTAACATCATTAACTGCTAGTTTTATGTAAAGATTAATAACTAACGGGGATAGGGAACATCCTTGTCGGACTCCCTTTTTTTTACTGCTTCTCTCTTATGCTCTTCGATTATTACTGTTGAAGTTTGGTCCCTGTATATGTTAGCAATTGTTTTTCTATCTCTATACTAGAACCCTAATTTTTTTTAAATGGTGAACATTTTATTCCAGTCTACGTTATCAAATATCATTTCTAAGTCTGTAAATGCATGTATGTTGGTTCGTTTTTCTTTAATCTTCTTTCTTCTATTAATCTGAGCGCTAAAATTGCTCCCCTTGTCCCTATAATTTTCCTGAAACCAAATTGGTCTTCTCCGAATAGGGGAATATACCTTCGGAATATTTTATCAAGGAAGTCGCTTCCATCTTTGTTTTATGAAAATGCAGATAACTGCATTTTTTTGGAAAACAAACAGTCATAGTTGTCCACTACTTTCAGCTGCGCAGTACTCAGAAGACTAAGTGATGTTGATATGGCCGTTTAAGTGGTTCTGACCTACGCCCTTAACAACTACTGAAAGAGCTGCTGCCCTCTTTCAGGAATCATTCCTTATTCTGGCTCTCAACAGATACCTCTCCGATATGATTGCACCTTCGGTCCAGCTACTCTATATCACTGAGCACTCAAGCTCCCTCACCAACGGCAAGGTCTCATGATTCATAGAGGGGGTAAATAAATTTATCGTACTTTTAAGATTTCAACTCTGATATTAGTTGCCAATTTTTAGTGATACTAGTTGTAAGTTTTTAGTTTAGTTTTAGTCGTGATATAGTTTTATTTTATTTTTAATACTTCAGTTTTTAACCTAGTTTTAATGTTAGTTTTTTAATCTTTCTGTTATCCGAGAAGGGGCCTTTGCACCCCTCTCGGACTTTGTTAAATTTTGCTTATTTTTAGTTAAATTTTAGATTTTAGCTGTGGTATTTAGTTGTAAGATTTTTGTTTAATTTTTTTTCGACTGGGCTGTTTCTTTTATTTTTTTATATAAAAAAAATTATTCCGGGCGATGATAACGCGTAGGCGTTTTTTCGCTTCCAAAAAAAAAATGACCCCGACCTATGACCCTGACACTGACCCCAACCGCTGACCCGACCCCTCACCTGACTTAACCCTTTATCTGCTCGCGATCCTTACCAAAACCCCTGACCCTCGACTCTAAATTTTTTTTTTGTTTCTCATAGCCTGGGCTTGTTGTCGGAAGGGTTGTTTTTCAAATGGAGTCATTCGTCTCCACATCCGCCCACCCAATTTAACTACCTCAATCATGGAATGCGTATGTTCATATTTCTTGCGCAACATACGCAAAATTCGTGGAAAATTTTAATTTCGACGAATCCTTTTTTTTAAAAACCATTTCATTTTTCTTTTCTAAGTTTTTTCTGTTTTAATATCTGCAAAAGTGACATGCTTACGGACCTTAGCGGCTTTATCATCCGTTCTTGATAAATCCTTTAAGGACGGTTTAAGGGCCTACTTTTCTATTTTAGATTCTTTGTTGTCCATTACTCTAAATTTTTTTAAAAATAAAAATAATAATTAAATTCAAAAAGAAAAAAAGTAATTTTGTTTAAAAAAATAAATAAATGTAACTTATATAAAAATTTTACTTAAAAAAAATACAATGAATTTTTCTAACAATATTCTAAATCTAAATAATAATTATAAATGAGAACAAAGCCAATCTGGCATTCATAAATATATATGGTTACTACTGTAATTAAAATGGATCACATCATTGTTGTAATGCTTTTTTCCTGGCTATAATTAATCAAATATTTTAACCGTATGGAAATTGAATAAGATAGCTGTTAAAAATTAAATAATGAAAAGTAAAACTAAACCAAGTACCATAAAAATGTAGAAAATACATTTCTTACATAGTTGAAAAGCCATCTTCTGCCTAAATCATAATTTCACCCATCTTTAATTTGAAATTCTGCTTCTAATATTACCTAATTTCATAGATGTATGGAAATTATGATGTTGCTGTTTCATCTTTGCTTCTTTAATTTGCAAAATGAAAGTGCAAACTCATCTATAGATTTGCTGCCGCTAAAAATCTTGATATTTCAGCCAAAATAAACTGTATAAGGAGTTATAGCAAATCCAAATATTGTTGTAATTGCAGAATCGCATTTCAAAGAAAAAATCACTTCTGATTGCATTCATTGAATAAAAATAGAAAAAGGTATATTTAGTTTTGTATTGCATAATAAAGGTTAACTTGATCACTAAAACTCAACAGATACCTCTCCGATATGGTTGCACATTCGATCCAGCTACTCTGTATCACTGAGCACTCAAGCCCTCTCATCATCGGTAAGGTCTCATGATTCATAGAGGCATATTTGTAATTATACATATTAAAAATTAAACTTACCAACCAAATTTAAATGAAGTATGTTCTTTATTGTGAATATTGTAATTTTTTGAGGAAATTCTTTGTCCTGTCCCCCTTCCCCAATTTAATCTAATTTATACTAAAAACGGATTAATTGTTTGAAACCAGTATAACGTTAATCATTTTAATTCTTTTCAAAAAGATCCTTGTCTTTATACCTTCACCTTCCTGATGAATTCACAAAGATGTAAATCAAGTAATTCTCAGCGAATACTGCTCTCGTTTCGATTTCCGAATTTCGCACGAAGCCTATAATGACGTAACAGATCAGTTATGTCCACCTGTTTGAAGACCAATATAATTTTTAGAATGATTCACGATAAAAAGATGCATGAAGAAGTACGAAAAAATTATGAATACGGTTATACGATGCTCATAGATCTATTATTGTTATTCCTGGCCAAATGGATTCTTTTATTACACGGAGCTGTGTGTTTTAGCAGTTCTGTTCGGCTTTAGATAGAGGAAACAACCATTATATCCAGTACATACGCCTATCATAATTTCTTTTTGAAAAACAAGTTTCGTTTATTTCAATGATTCTTCTCACCCCTCCGATGAGAATTACTTTAATTGATAAGATATATCTCTGATAAATTATTTTCTTATAAAAAAAAAATTTAGTTATTGAAAATATTTTTAGATAAAAATATTTGGAATAATATAAAATAAGTTTCAAAAAACGAATTAATAAATAAATTTACTTTAAGTTAGAAAATTGAAAGTGGTAATATATATAAAGAAATTATCTAAATAAAAAAATAAGAAATAGTAAAAGGTATAAAATGTGAAAAATCGAAGGAAGCTTTCCAAAAATCTTTTTGAATCTATTTTTATAAATAAACAATATGTGTATATTGTGAAACTGAATAATTTCATGATTAATCGAGGATATTTGCAAGCGTTGTTAGAATTCCTTTATTTAATTTGAAAGTCATGACAAAATAAAAACCGATAAAATTATATTTGGTTTATTTATCTTGTTCTGCCTTATCAGGTCAGCAAATAATTCTTATCATATCTAATAAAATATAAGTCAATTTTAATGTAATTGAATGTTGACGCTAGGAAATCTAATCGTTTGTGGAAATATATTATCTAGGACATTTTATAACCCAAAAAAATAACATTTATGAACAATATTAGTAGCAATTCGTACTTAAACCTTCCTTTAACAATGAAATCATGCATATATGTCTATAATAAATCATTAAGAATTTCATTCTGAAGGATTTTAATTATACTCTTGATACTTTCAAATCATTTTTAGGTCGATCATGACTCGTTTGTCTTCATGTGCATTTAAAACCTATTTAATAAAAAAATAAAAAGAAAGAAAGAAGTCACGGTAAGATAACTCGAGTTAAATGTTAAATAAGACCGAACATGAAGTAACTGGAATTTTATAAGCGTAAACTGTTATGGTAAAATATAAAAGAGATTGTAGGAGATTTTAACAAGAGGAAAGAACGAGGAATGATAATGTATTAGATTACAGTGGTTCATAAACGTTTCCCGGCAGATAGCTGTTGCGGCGATACTTCGCTTCTTTTCAATTCTTTAGTAAATTAAATGACTGATTGCAGACGTCGTCGTAAAGTAACGGTGCTCTATTTCTAATGTGCAGTTAGACACTAACAACAACGCCCTCTTAGTTCTCGCTTCTCAGATGGCACACATGTTGTGTCCTAGTATACTTTATGATAAATTACATTTAACCTCGTACTTATGTTTTAAGAATAATTTAAAAATATGATTCATCATAAAATTACAGTTAATCGATTATTTTACCGCTTAAAAAAAGTACTTTCCACTCTGTTTTTAATTTAAAAAGAAATTTAATCTCTGCCTTACAAAGTTTTGATGAAAAATTATCTATGTTGAAGTATTATAAACTATATATAATGCGTTGATCAAACGATTGCTTTGATTTGAGCGTTCTGTTTTGTTTTTTGTTTTCGATTTTAAGGTTATTTTAATCAATTAGAAAGCGAGTAAGCGAAAAAGGAATAAAATCTATAGATTTTTTTTAATCTGAAAATGTAATCTGGATTATCAAATCTGTATTTAAAAAATTTATCCGATTTTTTTAATAGATTAAAAAAGATTTCCTTGAAGATAAAAAATTTAATCCAATTTTTTTTTTTTAATTTACATGTTCTAATATTATATAATAATATCATATTATAATTATGTATATTATAATTATGTATATAATATTTATAAATATCATATATAATTACAAATATATATATTATAATACAGAGTGATATTTAAGCATGGAAACAGCTTTACACTGCTATTCTGAGAGATATTTGGAAGCAGAAAGAAATGGAATTCTACATAGTTAAAAAAAATCAGCATTATGGTGGGTTTTTAATTTTTGGCCGCCATCTTGGATTCGCGATTTTGAATCAGATTTAATTTTTTTAAATGAGAAGGTGTATGCATGATTTCGATTTAAAATTTTATAAAAAAAAAAAAAAAAAAAAAAAACAATGGTGAAATCCGTTTTTCTGTTAATGTCTTCGTTATCGAGTTATAAGCATTCAAAGTTACAATGACGAAAAAATCGTGTTAACAATAAACGAGGTAAAACGCTCTGCGTTAACAATACTATCGCATTTTACATTCATAACGTACACAATAACGATATTTAAACAGTACTATAGTATTGATAATAATAAACAATAACTAATAACAACAAAGCAACAAATTAAACGGCTTTATCAACTAGCCAGTTGATGTAGCCCTTTAATCTGTTGTTGTATTGTTAATGATTATTGTTTATTATTATCAATATTATAGCGCTGTTTAAGGTTCTTTATTGTATGCGTTGTGATGAATGTAAAACACAATAAAATTTTTAATTTTATTAAAATTCAAACCCAGCGGGTTAGTCTAGTGGTAAACTCGTCTTCGCAAATTAGCTGATTTCGAAATTGAGAATTCCAACGTTCAAGTCTTAGTAAAGGCAGTTACTTTTATACGGATTTGAATACTAGGTCGTGGATACTGTTGTTCTTTGGTGGTTGGGATTCAATTAACCACACATCTCAGAAACGTTCGATCTCAGATTGTACAAGACTATACTTCACTTACACTCATACATATCATCCTCATTCATCCTCTAAGTTATTCCTGACGGTAATTCCCGGAGGCTAAACAGGAAAAAAGGAATAAAATTGTTAATGCAGCGCGTTTTACCTCGTTTTATTGTGAAAACTATTTTTTCTCACTGCAACTTTAAATGCTTATTTATTTGATAACGAAGGCATTAATAGTAAAACGGGTTTCACATTATTGTTCTTGTAAAATTTTAAACAAAATCATATGTTCACCTTCCTGTTTAAAAAAATTAAATTTTTTTCAATATCCCGGATCCAAGATAGCAGACAAAAATTAAAAACCCACCATAATGCAGATTTTTTTATCATTCAGATATGCAATATAAAGCTGTTTCCATACTTAAATATCAACCTCTACAATTATTATTATTATCATATGTCAGGATAATATAATAATATAAGTATGTAACAATCGACTGACCTCTGATGATTCTTATCAGAAATATAATCAATTGTATAATTAGATATTTAAATTTTTCAGATTACATATAGCTTAATAAAAGGTTAAGATACGTACGTATATAGGTTATGTATCATATATATTTTGAAAACTGTAAGGAAAACGGGGATATGACTTTTTACAGTCCCTCAAAAGTGAAATAAATATTTGACAAATTTTTTAGATAAAATGTAACCAGTTTTAAACAAAAGAGCCTTGTCAACTATAAATCAAAGTTGTCTTTAAGAACAACGTCCAACAAAACTACTTAAAAAGAGAATTTCAAAATGATAACATTCTTTTTTTCGTTCAGTCCATCTATGGACTACAAAACCTAATTAGGTTTTATTCTTCTTACTGTTCTTCCGGTCTTAAATAAAGGTGCGGCAATGAATCGGACGATTTGGCAACAATGTTTTTTTCAGAGTTAGAGTTGAGTAGGGATGAAACTGCTACTGCCATTCTGTAGCTTACTGAAAAGCGTTTGATTGCAATGGAGCAGTGGAGTGGAGAACAACGTGCCTTCCCTGCGAAAATATTTTACAAAAACGGGGACAGTTATGTAATTGCTCAGCGTGAATTTTGAGAACATTACCAATTAATCGCAATAATGCTCCATCAGTTCATGTCATCAAGACTTGAGTTTGAAAATTTGAAGCACTGGTTCTACACTAAAGAAGAAAAGTGGTAGTGTAAAAGCAGTATGCACAGCCGACAATATCGTGACTGTGAGAAACGCATTTTAGCGATGTCCACGCCGGTCAGCGCATTGTCATTCTGCCACTCTGACTCCCTGACCCCAGCATACGGCAAATTTTAAACAATTACCTCAAACTTTACCCGCATAAAATTCAAATAACTCATGCGATACACGAAAGCCTATGAAAACAGGGTAAATTTCTCTCAAACTTTACTGTAGTTAATAAAAGGCAAGACCTTGTTAACAATTTACGGATGAGGGATGAGGCTAATTTTCATTTGTCAGGATCTGCTAACAAGTAAAATTTCCGATACGCTTCCTAAAACCCAACAATTCCCTTAGAGATGCTGCAAAATGTAATGATTGACTTTAGCAAGAGACTTATTGAGTGTATATAGCGGAACGGCGGTTATCGTTCACTTTGAGAAAATAAATTTCTCTTTTCGGCGACTTAAAATCAAAAATAGCAAATGATTTCATGTCTGTTGTGTTCATAATAGTTAAAACCAAATAAAATTAATAATTTACTCTTAATAACGTGTTTAAAATGCCCCGATTCATTGCCACACCTGTACTTCCAATAATCCTTCATTTTAACATTTGCTGCTTCCATTTTCTATTTTCATTAACCCACTCCACCTCTACTGTTACTATATTGTATAAACATTATTACGTTTTCTGAAAGACATTTATAAAATTAAAGTAAAATGTGTATTTTACGTTAAAAAATCTTTACTACAGTTTAAATAAATTAAAAGAATATTTGACATATTAATGTTGCATCGAATAAAATACTTTAAATAAATTTAATTTTAGTCCCTAGAACCTGTTAAAACAATAATTCTTATTAAAACTAATAAGTTGAACGCGTCTTCCCAAATCAGCTGATTTGGAAGTCGAGAGTTCCAGCGTTCAAGTCCTAGTAAAGCCAGTTATTTTTACACGTATTTGAATACTAGTTCGTGGATACCGGTGTTCTTTGGTGGTTGGGTTTCAATTAACCACACATCTCAGAAATGGTCGAACTGAGAATGTACAAGACTACACTTCATTTACACTCAAACATACATATCATCCTCATTCATCCTCTGAAGTATTATCTAAACGGTAGTTACCGGAGGCTAGACAGGAAAAAAAATTGGTTCTGCGAAAAAATCAAAATAAAAAACAAATAAATAAATAAATGGGGTTTACTGATTATACAAAATGTTAAAATGCTCCCTAATTTTCAAGAATAATGTTTTTTTTATTTAGATGCTTCAGTATTATGGTTTTTCCACTTCCTATTATTTTTTATGATAAATAAAATAATCTCTTTATTTTACCCATAAAATTACCGTAAATTAAATTCTATGCAAGTTTGGATAATAAAATTTACTCTTTTATCAATCATTTAACAAAGTTACTGTACGTCAAACCTCAACAAACGTGTTTTTCATCACAGAGTTTTTCTCTTTTATGTTGGATATCATGAAAACTACAGGAGCTACAGTCCTGGGACCTGTTTTTTTTCTCGGTCAAGTCAGAGGAACCCCATTTATGGGCAGAGTGTTGGGCTCACTGACAGGTTTCGCAAGAAAATAAAAATAATTTTTCATATAAATTTTTCAAATTGTTCTAAAGCATAATTTAGAACATTAATTTTTATCTGAGTTTAAATTTTTATGAATTTTATTTTTGTTCTTATATAGCTTACAGCAGAATTTAATAAAAAAACATGTTTTTATGAACTTGTTAAAATTAAAATTCTACAGAAAACTTGCTAATGGAAATCTATTGAATACGGATTACCTACTTTATTCCCCCCAGCCCCCCAGGTTCTTTGTGGCCCCTGCAAACTATTTTCTCTAACTTCAAGTCAAATCACAGGTAGTGGATTTAATGATTGGAAACATGGGTACTAGCAGGTCAAAGAATATGAGAGCTCATGTTCTATGCCAGCCTTATGGGGTGATAATCTCAACAAATTTGACTCTGTTAGTGAAAGGATTCAATCATGCCAAGTGAATGTTGCTACAGTTGTGATGCTGTACAAATCTCTGATTGCATTTGTAGATGAACCAAAAGGTCTATTCAACTTCTATAAGATGGCTGGTGAAAAAAACCAAAGACTGTCCAAGCTGTTCTTGAAACTGAATTCGATGGTGAATGCGTAGAAGATACGCTTAAAATATCACGAAAAAGGAAGAAGTTTTGATGAACCTGATTCATCTGAACCAGGAGAGGAGGAGGAAGTAGAAATCACAAACCATAATTTTCAAGAAAGTGTTGATATGATTATTAATAAGCTTCTTTTGAGCTGAACAATAGAATCACAGTTTAACTGAGTTTTTTCAGCAGATTCTCCTTCTTAATAAATCTATACGGCTAGAATGCCAAGGAAATCAACACAGCTGCTTCTTCTTTGCAGAAGATTTATGCAACTGACATTAAAAAATTGTCATGTATCGTTGAGTGTCTTCATTTAAAGGACTTTTAAACTCAATACGAATTAGACAATGTCAATGCTGAAGAAGAAATATCACTATAGCAACTTAACAGATTTCTAATATCAAAAAATCTTCAGGAATTATATCCTCACATAAGTATTTGCCTTAAAAAAGTGTATTTTGTACATTAACAACAAATTGTGTAGTTGAAAGATCATTTTCCACACTGTCAAGAATCAAAAATTATTGGATCTACTCTTTCTCAGAAAAGATAGGTTCATCTAGCTGTTTTAATAATAAAAAAAAAACTTTACTATGAAACTTGATTTTCATGATGTTATTTATGATTTTGCTTACGTCAAAGCAAGATTTAAGCAGTTTTGATGTACTACAGTTTGACTTGTTTTAAAGATTTCACACGTGTAAGAGCTTTTTAGGTAATATAACCTCTATATTAAAACTGAAAATTGTTATCTGTTAATACCTTTTTTTTACACCATGTTTTGAAAGGTCGATTTTCACCTTTGTTGAAACAGTGGTAAAGTATAAAAGAATTAATGTAGTAAGTATACAGTAGGATGTAATTGGTGTGTAACTTGTCTATGTTGTTTCAAAATTTAAAAAAAAAATTATTACAAACTTTTATAATTTATGAAGGTGATTTAGTAGAATAGTTGGAATAGTATTGGTTAAAAATTGGATCCTGGAGGAGGACAGGTGATGGGGAGGAACAATGATGGGGAGGCATAGGGGTGGGAATTTTACCTAGGCTCATGGGTGCAAAACATGTAAATGCAGTCCTGACTATGGTGTTCTGTCAGTATTTTGATTGAAAGGCTACAATTTTTTTTAATATTAGTTCCAGAATTTAAATGAAGAGAGGACCATTAAATGCCTTTTTCCTTCTGCTTGTATGTGACATATTTATTGCTTACAGATATTTTACTAAATGATTGTTAATAGTCAGTATATTAATAAATAAATACATATAAAAGTAATCTATATTTTTATTAAAAAGTATAGATTTTACTTATTTTAATTTTCTTTTTTTTGTTTTTAGAGAAGGAACTCTTAAAGTAGATGATGAAATCATTAATGTAAATGGACGTCGTCTTCGAGGTCTAACAATGTCTGGTGCAAGAGAAGTCCTTTTGAGTGGTCCCCAGGAAGTAGACATTGTCATTGCAAGAGGTCCATCTCTAGAAACATCTAACAGTGCAACAACATTAAGAAAAACAAAAAATGAAACAGAGAAATTTAGAATGCCTGAAAGTTCAGTCGATTATGAAAATGTCCTAGTCCTTCCTCGAGCAAGAACAGATAACAAACGTTCTGTTTTCTTACATCAGCTAATATCTGAAGAGAGCCCTCAGTCTCTTTCTGAAATTGAAACCAAAGAATCTTCACAACCTTTATCTTTACAACAAACAAAACCTTCTAAAAGAAGACATTACCAGAAAAATAGTAATAGTATTAACAATAAACTTTTAAGAAAAGCTATGGCTAGTTATGTAAACAACGGTAACAGTAACAATAATCAAACAGTTATTTCTGATACAGACAAAAAAATTGATGACAGTAAGTCAAATAATATTCCAGCATATGAAGAAGCAACAAATTTTTGTACTTTACCAAGAAGACCTCGATCTACAGTCTGCTCTTTTCATACTTTTATTTATGAAAAGGGTCCAGGCAAAAAAAGTCTAGGATTTACCATAGTTGGTGGTAAAGATTCTCCCAGAGGGCCAATTGGCATTTTTATCAAAAGTGTTTTAGAAAATGGCCAAGCTGCTGAGGACGGGAGATTAAAAGAAGGTAAGTTTTTATTACTTTTAATATTATTCAGCAACGGTTTGCAAAATTTTATACCTGATTTCAGCGTTAGCATTTATTTTATGGAATAAGAGGTTTCCAAAAGTAAACCCAAGCAAAAGGAAAACACTTGTAACATTAGTTAACTAACTGTATACCCGTTCTTCAGAAAATGTTCAATAAGAAATATTACAATGAAAAAGTATTTATTTTTTATCTTTCATTTACTTTCATGTATCTTAATTTGTACTGTAGGGGATAGATCCATCATTGGAATTCCTAAAATTAAGTTTAGTGTTGATGTGATGTAAATAATTCAAAATTTCTTTGGTGTACAGTATCAATACATTTTCAGAAATCTGCCCTAAGAAAAAAGCAATATTGCAGTTAATTTTAAATTTTTTAGCAATTTTTGAATGTATTAATTTTGGGAATAATTAAATGAGCTAATCCTCTCTACCTCTACTGTTAGTAGTACATTATTTTTTAATGAATTGTTAATTAAAATAAATAAAAATAAAATTATAATCTTTTTTTAATGAATTTAAAAAATTAAATATGAATTTAGAGAAATGCAGGATTTAGGGAATTCTACTTTTCTTTTTCTGTTTAGCCTCCAAAACCACTGTAAGGTCGTATTACTTAAGAGGATGAATTTAGTTTGATATGTATGAATGTAAATGAAGTTTAGTTTTGTACAGTCTCAGGTCGACCATTCCTAAGATATGTGGTTAAATGAAACTCAACCACCAAACAACACCAGCGTCCACAACCTAGTATTTAAATCTGTATAAAAGATAAAAGTAAGTGCCATTAAAACGATTTGTACTGTAGAACTCTCGACTTTGAAATCATCTGATTTGCGATGCTGCGCTCACCATTAGACCAACCCGGTGGGTTAGGGAATTCAACTTAACTCTATTTCATATGTTACTGATAGTTTAAAAGACATCCCTAAACTTCTATTTTAGTTAATACTAGCTACATATTTTTCTATAATTCATCTATTTTTTTCTTATAGATGTAAGAGACACTATAGTTAAAAAATTGCTTTTAACTTGCTTTTGCTTATTAAAGGATGAGAGAAAAAAAATCTGCTTCAAACTGGATAATTACTATCAAAAGGGTTCTTGCTGCCAAGCTTTGTAGTTTACAGTACTTCAGTCCAATCACATGGCGCTTGGGGAAAAGTTTATCAGTTAATATAATCTGTGACATTTACCTCAGTTAACCTATTTAAAATTTTATAAAAATATAATGTATATTTATTAGTTTTTTGCTCTTTATATTTTACCCTTGTATTTAATTACTAATTTAAAATTTTAAGAGTCATTATAAATAAATACCTTACTTTAATAATAATTTTATTGCTTTTATTTAATTAAAGCATTTTATTTTACTGTAAAAAAAATTAAAAACAAGAAAGTAGAAAACAAAAACTGAAAATAAAAATTGTATTAAGCTTAGGACAACACATTACTAGTTAAAATTATGCAAAAGTTCAAGAAAATAAATTATCTGAATTCCTGAGAGAACTAGAATATGGGTGTTATCTGATTTTGTTCTTTGATCATATGTAACAGAATTATAGTTTATAAGTTATATGTATCAGAATTTAATATTTAATTTGTATTATATTGTAGCATCAGTAGGCAGTATTCAGAGAAAAAAATATATTATCAACTTTAATACGTGTCTATCATTACGAGGTTAAAAGTTATATTGATTTTTCTAATGTTGCTGTCATTCTGTTATGGAGAACCTAAACAGCATTAAAAATAACCATTAGGCTGTTAATTATAAATTAAGTGGACAGTTCATTCTTCCCTTCTCAAATTCATTCTTCACAACTTGATGGTTGTTGTATTATCCTACGTCCACATATCTAAATATCAATATTGTAAATCGTTCAAGTAGATCTGGTTTAACTTATTTGAAATCCATTTCATAAATATTTTATAGAGCGATATAAAATGCCGAATAGCACAAGCTAAACGAGCCTTCAGTAAGAAATATAATTTGTTTACATCAAAAATTAATTTAAATCTCAGGAAAAGATTTTTGAAAGTGTATGTTTGGAGTGTCGCTTTATATGGAAGTGAAACTTGGACAATCGGAGTATCTGAGAAGAAAAGATTAGAAGCTTTTGAAATGTGGTGCTATAGGAGAATGTTAAAAATCAGATGGGTGGATAAAGTGACAAATGAAGAGGTATTGCGGCAAATAGATGAAGAAAGAAGCATTTGGAAAAATATAGTTAAAAGAAGAGACAGACTTATAGGCCACATACTAAGGCATCCTGGAATAGTCGCTTTAATATTGGAAGGACAGGTAGAAGAGAAAAATTGTGTAGGCAGGCCACGTTTGGAGTATGTAAAACAAATTGTTGGGGATGTAGGATGTAGAGGGTATACTGAAATGAAACGACTAGCACTAGATAGGGAATCTTGGAGAGCTGCATCAAACCAGTCAAATGACTGAAGACAAAAAAAAAAAAAAAAAAAAAAATATTTTATCTCAATATAAATAATAAATTAATGACTTACCATACAGTATTTGGACAGAATGACCTGCAACAATGGAAATACACAACAGTTTAAAAAACTTGTCAATAACATCAAAAATTATTTCTTTAAAATATGATCATACTTACTGTTTTATTACTATACAATTGATAATTACTTTATTTATTTAAACAGATATGTTTAAACAAATAAATTGAAACTTTATTGACTGTACGATTATAAAAATTTAGAGATAGATAATTTTTATTAATTTATTTTAAAATTTGTTTAAAATTATATTATTTGTTATTTTATAGGAGATGAAGTGCTCGCAGTCAATGGCCAAGTTTGCCATGACCTTTGTCATGCTGAAGCAGTGGCTCTTTTCAAAGGCATTAAATCAGGCCCTGTTGCTCTTCACATATGTAGACGCATACGCCTGCCACAGTCGTAAGTATTTTTATTAGATACACACACATTTTAAAATAGACACATACATATAAACTTTTCATTGTGTGAGAATTAATAAAGATTAATTCTAATATTAGTAATTTTTTTTACTAGTCTGTTATTTAATGAGTCTCAACCCACCTTTCATTCATTCCTATTTTTTATTAATCTTCAGATCTGAGAATATTTACAGATTCTGAGATCTGAAAATTAACACCCACATTTTATCTTGTTTGAGATATTTTTAGTATTTTCATCTCATCTTGTTTTTACCTTCAAAACAAAGCTGTAACACCAAACTAGTTACCTAGATGCTTCAGTATATCAATCTAACAACCAGAATCCACCATTCCATTAGGCAAATGAAATAACTGCATAAAGCTCTATGATTTGAGGAGATCTAATATTTATTTACTGTTATATGTATATAATGAACTAAATACTTTTAACTAGGTTCTATTGAGTTGGGGTTGGAGGGTCGCAAAATAATAATTATATATATTTCTTTTTTACTTTTTGGGGTTGTGAAGCTAAAAAGGTTAAGAAATGTTGACTTACAGTAACGAATCTTACAGTAAGAGTAACTCTTACAATTTTTACTATAAATCTTCAATGTTAGCACCTTTGCCTCATCTCGTGCCACAACTTATGGGAGAGTTCATTGTACATTCTAACCAGCATGTCTGGAGTAATGGAAATGACTGCAGTTTCAATTCTACCTTAAATAGAGTAAATCATGTGCAAAGTCACTTAAAAAAGATTCTTTATGAAACTCCTCAAAAAAAATTATATTGGGTCAGATCAAATGATGTTGCTGTCTACAGCAAACAAGCTCTGTCATCGAACCCATGCCGACCAATCCAGCACTTGGGGAAAACGTCACTCAACCAATCCGTACAGAGTTATGCCAGTTAGGAGGCATACAGTTGCCAAATGAAATTCTTTTGTTCATATTGCAGTTGAGGAAAGAGCCATGGACGTAGCTTATCTAAATTAAAAACTCTTGTTACAATTGGTTCTGTGAAAAAGAACGTTTCGTAAACTTGTCATGGGATATTGTGCAGAAAACGCTTAATTTGGGGAGTCCCTTTTGCATTATATGAGTTCATGGTAATTTTCTGACTTTCAGATATAGTCATTATGTGTGTTAACTTTTCCACTAAGATGAAATGTTGACTCATCACTAAATATAATATGATGAAGAAAATCATCATCTTCATACTCCTAAATTTCTACTGCGAAACTAGAACTCATAGTGCAGTCATAAGGCTTTAAAGCCTGTATCAAATGTAAACGATATGGATGCAAATATAAGAGTTTCTTTAAAACATTCCACACTGGCATTGCTAGTTCACAGCCAGGCTTCCTAACATTTTTTTTTAGGACTACACAGGTAGATATCCAGTCATTTCAAACTATTATGTCATCAATGAACAAAATTGTGAAAATGTTACTGTCATTTGGGATCAAAATTAAATTTTCTACAGAACGAACGTTGAACTGTATTTACAGATTCACATTTAGCAAACTGCAAAACATAGAAGGCTTCCAAATGAAAAGACAGCGAATCAATCTACAGCCAAGCATGCAACCAAATCTGCCCTTTTTGCTCATTGATTCTAGCCTTAATCAATACTGTACACCTCATGAAAGAGATATTATAACAAATTAAACTCTGGTTCACCTGGTACTTTATAACAACCTAATCTTCAATTTGTCAAAACTTGTTTGCTTTACTCAGTCAACACAAATAAGCCACTAGTAATTGGGTCATACTTGTGCCATCTCTGTATCAGGCTGAGAACTTTTTGAACAAGCCTGGTTGGTAATGTGTTGTACGGTAATGTATCTAACATGATCTGAATGGTAGAATATCTTCTAAGTGGAAGGTACTTTCCTCTACATCCAATCATACTATATCTCTGTAGATTTTATTATAAACTGTAACTGGATGAAATAATGTATAAATTAGTTCTACTATAACCATTATAAATGATAAATCTGGGTGTGAAAAAATGAAATAAATATTTATTTATAATTTTTTTTTTTAAATATTTTTATTTAAGTTATGACATAATTATTCAATAAGATATTTTATCACTTTCAAATCACATCATAATGGTAGGTTTGCTGTTCTCAGATAACAAACAATTTTTCCAGCATTTGCCTGGAAGAATTAAGGAAAACATTAGAAAAACCTTGATCAGAGCAGTATAACGATGTGTAAAATTATAAATAAAAGATAGAAGTGGTTATAATATGTATTAATACAAAAGCAATTATTTTATGAAATAACAGTTGCAACTTTGCTGATTATAAATAAACCATAAGTACATAATAAAATAACAATATTAAAGGTATTAATTGGTAAATATTTAAGTACATATTTTAAAAAATAACTATGTATGAAAATTTCAGGTTTATTAAAAGTTATTTTTTAGACTTTTTAACGAAGTGCTGCGATTTGTACATTACAAAATTAGCTAACTTAAATTGTAAATAAATTTATCAAATCCGTAAATTGTTAGGTAATTTTTTGAAAATAGAAACTGAGGTATAATAATTGTTTTTTTTTATGGCCTCCCCATACTCTTACAGCCATCTCCAACCTCTATGAAAAGAGAGCCCTTCTCTAAACAGGGAAGCAAGAATGACCTATTCTAGTGTGGAAGCAAGTGCAGTAGACAGTTATAAGTGTACTACACTTGACCTATCGGGAAAGGGAAAAACTATTATCTAAAGTAACAATTAGAACTTCTCAGAGAAAGATTTAACAATAAAACTAATTTATCTAAAACCCTATTAAAATAAAACCTATAACCAACAATGCTGCAGACTGTCAAAAATAAACTTGCTATACTATGATATAGGTTGGAATATTGACAAAGAAATAACTTCTTTTCCTTGCAGAGTCATTGCATATTCATAAATACAAAACGTATGCCAGAATTTTTAATATATTTTTTATTATATATATATATATATATATATATATATATTTTTTTTGTGTATTAAACAAAGACCTGAAAGCCCATTTTTTAACCAAAAATTCATTTCGATTTTTTTAAAGTAATTCTAATATATAATATTGCATTTTAAGTGGGATTATATAAAAAAATAAATTACTTGTTCTTAACAATGATGCCAAATTTAATGTTTGACTAAGATACTTCAAAGCAGTAGAGTACAGTCAGTAACTATGAACATGTATAAACTAATTGAAGTGCGCTATAGATTGATTAAACTAATAAGAAAATTAAATACCACTCTAAACGAAATGTCCATTGGAAGGAAAGCCAACAGAAAAGTATAACATAATTTATTTACAAAAAAATATTAAAAAATAAACTAAGATTATTAGTCTCATAAATAGCATATATATTGTAGAAAAAAGAAAATTTTGAGTCAAGTAATTCAATATTATTAGTGCACAATTTATTTTTTTATGCACCTAATTCCAAAAATTATTTCTTATCTGTTTCAGGTCCAATAAAGCAAAATCGTGTACTGATCTTGTAATTCCATCTTGCCCAGATGAAGAATAAATTAGTATTTAAACAAACAAAAAATAAAAAAATAAAACAACTAGTCTTCAGCATCATCTAAAAAAATTTTGTTTCATATATCTTCCTTTCTACACTGTAATATATAATTCTGTTTAGTGATTTAAAAAAAAAATCATGTACATAAGTATTACTTTATTTTACTATATACATTTTTATTTGTAATTGTTTTTTTTTATTATTATAAATGTTATATTATCTGTAATTTTAATGTAAAAATTTAGTTTAAAATAAAACCTGATTGTATTTTAATTAATTTTGTTGTTATGTAAAGTGTAAAATGAGATAAAAAATGTGTTTCAACTGCTGTTTTAATTCAAGTAGTATGTACCTGACATACATCCAGTTGTATCAAATATTTGTTTCATAATATGTTAAATAATATATGTTCTTCAATGTATAAACTGATGCCTTTATTAATTTAACTGCTCTCTCCTACTTTCATTTTCCTATTAAAATCTTGAAACTATTAACATAATTTAATAAGGATTTTTCATCAGGACAAATTTCTACCTAACAACAAGCAAAGGCGATTAAAGTTAAGAATATTTAAACTGGAATGCAAAATTAAGAGGCCTACATTTAAGAAACAGCCATTTCACCTAGATGTTGGGTCATTTACATGTCCTAACTTACCAGCAGTGCAGGAGATAAGGTTTTGGCATTGGTCTTATTAAAGACTGCTGTCTTACTAAACTTTGTTTAAGAAGCAATTGTTCTTTATTTTTAAAAATGTGCTTAGTCAGTGGCTGACCCGATTCTCATTGTACCTGTTCTGGGAAAAAAAACCAAATATGAGAAAAGGAGTGTGAAAAAGATGCCAATCAATCCAAATATTGAGAGAGTAATCATCATTAGTTGTACTTAAAATATTTTTTTTTTTTAATTTTTGGTTATAGTATTGATGATAATGAACAGACTGAACTACCTCATTCTTTTACTTTTCAACAAACATCCTCTCAACATTCTGTTCCCTTTGGTTGCATTAAA
The DNA here is from genome assembly GCF_047948215.1 of Lycorma delicatula. NCBI lineage: Eukaryota > Metazoa > Arthropoda > Insecta > Hemiptera > Fulgoridae > Lycorma > Lycorma delicatula. The sequence continues at coordinate 35,116,594 of NC_134457.1, read as the reverse complement.
TGGACTCAAGATTTTGCATACTATAAAACATATTCAATACTACAAAGCTTGTTTCTTGTTCAAATGTATAACATTTAGAAGAGGCACTGTAAAGAAGAATCCTGCTTCGGGGCAACACTTAGGTCCCTTTTTAATGGTCAAATTTTCTTCATCACCACTTCATACAACTCCATGCGATTCATTTTTTATTTTTGTCAACTTATATAATAAACTAGATTCTGGCTTTTTTCCAGGCTTAGCATACTTTCTAAAGCCAGAAGTGAGTGCATATTGCTTTATGTGAATTGTTCTACTAGATACACATTTCCACTGTCTAAATAGAAATTTTAATTCATAAAAAATAATACTTCATTTTGAACTCACTGTAATTGGAATTAAATTTAAATAAATATTGACCATTAATATAAAACAAAATCAAAAATATCAACAAAATTTGTACAGACTTGAAACATTTGCTAATAAGAAAAAGTAGAATTTTGCATAAAACATGTATAGCAATGGATTTATACAATAAGAAATAATCCATAATTATAAAAAAAAATTAAGAAAGAAAAAGTAACTGCAGTAAACAGTCATTGGGCAAGCTTAATACGGATGCATACCTAAATTACAGTTTATAAATTGAATTAAATTTTAAAAAATCTTGCCTCTGCCAATTCTATTTGTTTTTCATTTAAAAACTAGTCAAAATTATCTTTCATTCAGTTACTCGTAATCTTGGGGCTAGGAAATGAATTTTTTGATTTTGCTGGCATAATTTGCATGTATATATATATATATATATATATCCCATTTTGAGGGTTAAAATTCTATATCAGTGAATTATTCAATGTTAAAAAAAAATTCACTTTTTTAAATAAAACATATTTTTCAATTGTTCAGTGAAAATGAAAGTGAGTAGAACAAGTTTTTGTGTTTCTCAGTGACATTAAGAAGGGGATTAAGAAATGTTCAGTATTAGTACACTAGCAAGTAACGGATTGAAAATCAATCCGTTTTTCCAAGAATAATTATTGGAATTGATGAGTTACTGATTAGAGTATGATTTTTTTTTTAATAACTATATAACCAACATTTTTATTGAAAGAACGAGGAACAAAATTCCAGAATCTACAAAACTTGTAGATTAATGTTGACTAATGCCCAATCCCTCAACATCCTTGCTTACCTTAACTTTTTTATAAGTCTCTTCTGTTATACAACTGCAACTCTTGACTAACATTGTTTCGCAATATATTTTAGTTGAAGCAGAATTAATTACTTCTGAGAAGATCTTGATTGCGCGTTGTCTGTCACTTGCGTCTGTAAACAAATCTAACCTAGTATGTATTTTGGAAACAGTATATAACAAATTGGCCGTTATAGAACAAATTATAGTTTTAAATTGAATACAAATTGAGAGATTAATAAATTGTAATTTTAATTGTAGGTAGTAGTCTACTCAAAAATGTTCAAAAAATTAAAAAAAAAACTTTTTTATAATTTGTCATACTTTAAAATGCGCTGAATTCAAATATGTATTTCTTTCTTAACTAAGATCATTAGAAGTGGTCAAAAATTTTAAAACATCGATGTCGAATACAAATTTTGTCATGTTGCCAAAAAATAATATTTTTTGGATTTTAAATAATTCGGCTTTGAAATGAAGTAAAAAGTAAGTTTGAAAACTTCAATGTCCCGTTTTTAGTACATATGTAAATCACTAGAAGATCATTGCAGCAGTGTAATTCTTTGCTTAAATGAGAACGTATGGTCAGTTTACAGTATTGGTGAATGTTTATATACGAGATTGGTTGTTAGTGTGAAATTCGATGTTTTTCTTATAAAATTAATTAGGATTCCTTGTGTTTTACAGTAATGGTGTTTTAAATTGATATTCCAGTGAAAATAACTTTTTAACCCACCAGGTTGGTCTAGTGATGAATGCGTCTTCCCAAATCAGCTGATTTGGAAGTCAAGAATTCCAGCGTTGAAGTCCTAGTAAAGCCAGCTATTTTTACACGGACTTGAATACTAGATCGTGGATACCGGTGTTCTTTGGTGGTTGGGTTTCAATTAACCACACATCTCAGGTATGGTCGAACTGAGAATATACAAGACTACACTTCATTCACACTCATACATATCATTCTCATTCATCCTCTGAAGTATTATGTAAACGGTAGTTACCGGAGGCTAAACAGGAAAAAGAAAAAGTCCTAGTATATTAGTTCTTTTTGAGGTTAGGTCTGTGAATTATAAATAATTTTATTTTTATTTACTTCCTATTTTTCTATTTATTTATTATTTAAAGATTTTTATTGAACATTTACATTGCCAAAAGTTAAAAAAAAAAAAATGACTAATTAAAAAAGGCTAAAGTCCAGAATGCTATACAAAAGCGTGGCAGTACAAGTTTTACATTCTAATGAAATAATTGTATCACAAATTCACAAATAAATTAAAACCAGGTCCTTCAGATTTTGCTGTAAGTAATCCTCTTATTACAACAAGTAAACTATATTAAAGGGAACAAGCATGATCATCAAATAAAGTTCCTAATATTAGGCCTAGTAAAAGTAGTGCGAGAACTTCAGACTTGCAGGCCTCGACTATTTCTGATATTATACAAAATTCACCTGAGTATATGTTTTCTTTTTCTTTTTCCTGTTTATTGACTCAGAGATTTTGAACAGTTTAGTTAGGGATTTAGCTTGTCCACGTTGTCACAATACTGAATTAGAATTGTTGCCTATCAAAAATTTAGGTTTCAGTTGTAAGTTTAGTATTAATTGTAAAAGTTGCGAAGGAATTATTAAAACTCTTTCCACTTCAAAAACTATTGAAAATTCTGGGGTTTATGATGTAAAAAAGTGAATGCTTTTTTATGTATAGGAAAAGGCCATTCTGCCTTGGAACAATTTTGCATATTTATGAATATGAGTGGTGTATGAAAAAATTTTTTTTTTTGTAAAAATAAATTGTGTGGAAGTTATAGTAGGTGGTGTTGAGTGCTTGAAAAAAATTAAAGGATCTATCCATTTGAAGTGTCCCAAGAAAAACATAAGCTGGTTGATTGACCAATTCAAAAAAAATTGAAATTTACCCACTTGTTTCTTACATGTTTCAGAATCTTAAAAATATTTTTTTTTTTAATTCTTTATTTAAGCAATTTACCTGTGGTAGCCATTTTTGTTAAGGTGCGCACACCTATTTTGTGATTGTAAGTGTTTACGGAAAAAATTACTAAAAAACTATTGTTCTTGGAAGATGAAACAAAAAGCAATTTAATCATATTTTCTCAACGTAAAACATTGGTCCAGTAATTTATTTACTTATGGCTCTTCTTTCTATGAGAAAATTACCAATAAAGTTGAACATGAAAATTTGTGAAATTTCACTTTTGTTAATAGAAAAACTATTAAAAAAGCCAAAAAAACTTTTATGGTGGACGTAAAACAGAGAGCAGTAGAGAGGCATTGATTCTGGCTTTGTCAATGCAGCAGATCAGTGTTGCCAAATATAAATAAATTTACTTATTCTTGGTAATTTGCAAGGTTTTTAGTGTAGCTTTAGTATCAAAATACCCAAAATACATTATTGTATGAGAGGAGGTGTGATGAAAATTATGATTGAAAATTGAGTCATAAATACTGAAAGGTTGAGAAACACTATTGTAAGGTAAAATTCATTTACAAATTATTTTAAAATATTTATTTTAACACTAAAACATAAAAAAATGAACATGTCAACATTTCATATCATATATATATATATATATATATATCAATTTTTTAAATGTTAATTTGCTATAATTCAAAATATTGCAGCACATTTATATGTATAATTATAATTATAAAACTGATTAACATTAGTATTTAACTCGTTATCTATTTGTGTTTAGTAGACAATGGTTTAAATAGCCAATAACTTATTAGCTCATTAGGGACTTTTAAAAGAAAACTAACACATTTTTTAGATGCCATTTCAATGCAGAATTTATTAGAAAATTATGTTCAGCAGATGGTAAATTACACGAAGTCTTCAGCCCCACAAATTTATATGAAGTATTCACTGAATAAAGAGAATAACAAATACTGCAGTAAATTTTAATGTGGTGCAAACAGGACACAGATGGACTCATCATATTTAGTGATGCAAGTTATGCAAGTGTTTGTGTTATATTATTTATTTATATAAATAAATCTTTTATTTTACTCTGTATAAAATAATACACATCACATTAGAAATTTATACTACTTTGATATAAAAAGGAATTGTGCCAGCATTTAGCTGGATATACAGGAAAACCGTGGTAAAACTTTGATGAGAACAGCATCACAAAATATATCATTAATTACATAGATTATATAGCCATATTTTCCTACTCCATAACGTAAGTTCATTTTTCTGTTATATTACTTCACAGATAAAAAAAGAAACTGTGCCAAGTTTTGGCTGGATAGATAAAGAGAAACTATGATAAAATATTGAGCAGTATTACAGTTTATTATTAAGATTATATAGCTAGATATTGATCCGTGAAGTTACTTAAGTTAATTTTTTATTCAACAACAAAATAATATATTAACAATTAACAGTTGAAAATTATAAATTTGCAATCGCATAAATAAAAAATAATTAGATAAGTATTTAATAATATTGTTTGAAATATAAAAATGTTTATTTAAACCCACAGAAAGTAAATTAACTGTTCTGGCATTTATCCTGTTGAACCAAGTGAAGCCGTGGTAAAATCTTGGACAGAACAGCTTACACTGTTTTATGTCAATAATATATTAAAGGTATATAATATTGTAAAAGAAATTTATTGGTGATACGTTCACTGTGTATTATTAATACATTTAATTAGCTTTTAAACAATATAAATTGCTTAATTTTAATTGTTATCTCTTGAATATTGTGCATCTAATGAACCCTGTAAAGAAAAAAGAAAAATATATAATTTTAAAGATAATGAACATTCAATAAAATACTATATCATAATACAGTTACAAATATTAATACAATTTAAAATAATACAGTTTTACACATATATTAACAAAAAAGTTAAAATGGATTAAATTATAAGTAAAAAGATGCTAAAAACCTTTCCAGGAATAGAATCAGGGTCATCTATCTACAAAAGAACAAAAACATAATCTGTTTCAAATCCATTTAAAAATATAATAGTTTACTTCTAATCAAACAAATATTATTTTATTTTCATGAATTAATGGAATTGTCTGGATCAGTTAACACAAGACTGGACAATTAAGAACAATTATCAAAACTGTAATTCTGCTTGTAATCTATTAAGGGATAAAACAAACTCAAACAAATTACATTTAACATTTTATTATAGCTGTTTTAGTTACTTAAAAGAAACTTGTTTTTTTTAAATGTGTGTAGAATTGAAAGTTTACATCTGAGAATGTAAAATTAATAGATTACAAAAAAATAATTTTGTTAAATTAAATATAAAAATATTAGGGAATAATGAATTTTGATTAGAATTTTAAGTAATAAATTGATACCATGAAAGATTAAAATAAATAAAAAACTACAAAGCAAATGAGTTCTACTCAGACAACAAAATGCAGTCTTTTAAAAAACCAGATAAATGTTTTTAAAAACATAGTTGTTTCTACATTTTTGCTCAGCTAACTTAAGGCAAAGTATGTTAAATGATGTAACAAAAAAGAATTTTTCTATCAAATTCATGGTAAAAGAAAACGGATAAAAATTAAAATACAACTGACTATAGGAAGAAAGGAATAAAACAGAAGATTAAATGTATTTTTAAATAAAGTAGATGGGTTGTATAATAACAGTAATATTAATAATTTATTTGATTGAATGAACATAGTTGTGAATGGTGGAATATTTTACTAACATCGGTCAAGAAAATTAAAAGAAAATCTCTAAATTCACAGATAAATTGTACAACTTCCCTAACAACATAATAAAAATAACATGTAGTCAATGTATAGTACAGCTATACTAATGGTACTGAGTAGGATAAAAATGTTTTCTGTATAAAATGTGTATTTTTTCTGTTTATAAATATCAATGAAAATATATTTACATTTATTCTGTATTAAATTTAGTAAAATAAGAAGCTTAAAAAAACAATGAATTTTGTCACTTAGAAAAAATAACTGGGATTTAAATCCAGAACCTTCCGGATGAAAAGCAAGGATCTTTTTTGTTACCATCCTTTCTCAAAGTGGTAACTAAAAAAAAAGAATCACAATAAAAGAAAAGACTTTTCAGTGAACATATGAACCAGAAGTACTTGTTATCTTAAATTTGAAAACAATGAATTATTAAAAAATTCTATTATAAATATTTTATGGGGACAAAATGATTCCGGAACCGATTTAAACTTTTCTCCATACTTAAAATCTCAATTAAGAAAATCGGTTCACGCCTCCACGTTGGTTCGTCTGGATAATCAGTTAGAAACGTGGAGATTTCTACTGGTGAACTAAATCGGAATGACCTCTCTGGATCACATCCAGAGTTGTAACTCAGGAATTTATTCCCACCCAAGGCTGACTTCCCTTTGAAAGTCAAATATGGAAGGTCTTTTAAGAAAAAATCCACCGTCTGGTAAATACCAGAGTAGGCTGCATTCGGATCCGGTGGGCAGCTGCTTAAAAGATAACAACGAATCGAAGCGTTTGGAAACACCCAAAAACAACACAACTTCAAAATTGAGGATAAAACACAAGCAAATAAACTACATTGCCACTCACAACATTAATTCTCTAACTCAACGCGGCAAACTAAAAACTCTAACAGACATAATGGACAAACAAAATATCCTAATCGCAGGACTTCAAGAAATGAGAAACACCGATCAAGAGCCGTTTGAATCTCAGGGTTACAGAATTTACAAAGGAATCCCCGGGAAACGTGTGATGAAGAAATGCCCACAGTTCGGAACACGATTTGCAATCAATCTTAAAATAATTGACTCAGTCGTAGAATTTAAGTCTTACTCCCCCAGGATTTCAACCTTAACCCTAAAATCAGCCAATAAATTCTACATCATAATAAATGTCCATGCTCCCACCAATGACAAAAACAATCTTAAAAAAGATAAAGAAGAGATGGACAAATTATGGGAACTTCTTGATCAAACTGCAAACAACATAAATAAGACCCACACCAAGATTTTAATAGGGGACTTTAATGTCCAACTTGGTAAAGAATGAAGATATCGTGATATTATCGGAAAATGGCCTGCCCAGAAGAAAACTAACAAGAACAGCCAAAGACATGTCGAATTTTGCAGAAACCATAATATGATCTCAAAATCCACCTATTTTATGAGAGAACCAAACAAATTGAAGAAATGGAAACACCCAGATTGGAAAAAAGAGGAATGGAAACTCGATCATGTTTGCATGGACCGGAATTATCACAAGGAGATTTATAATGTAAAAGTCTTGAGAGGAACAGATAGTGGATCGGACCATTACTTAATTAAAGTTAAAATAAAATTCACCCCGCAAAAAAAGAAAAAATCCCAACCTAAAAACAAAAGAGCTTATGATCCACATAAATTAATAAACAATGCCATCTTTGAAGAAACAACAAAAAAAATCAAATTAACTAATAATTTAAAAGAACTGACATCCCAACTGAAAGAAATAGCTGAAGGATTAGCCCCTATAAACCCAAGAAAAAAACACCAATGGTGGAATGAAGAATGTGACAAAGCATTCAAAGACCGACACCGGGCTTGGATCAACCACCAAACCCAGAAAACTGATGAATCTAGCCATGAATTCACCAAACAAAGAAAATAACTCAGAAAATTATAAGAGGAACCAAACGACAAGCCCAAAAAACTTGATTCAGCAAATAGAAGAAAGTTCCAAGAAAACTAACTGCCGAGTCTATTATAAAAGTTTTGGCCAGGCTCTTCAAAGATATGAACCATCCCACCCTTATGCTGAGAGGAAAAAAAGCAAATATGGCCCACACCAATAAAGAAAACACTGAAATTTTGGCAGAAACCTTCAATAGACACCTCAACTGTGATGACCCCCCCAGAGCTTTTTGAGATTGACACTGAAACTCCAGTTAAAACTTCACCAGTAAATATCAACCCACCAACAATTCAAGAAGTTCTCGCAGCCTTAAATGAAATAATAAACTACAAAGCAAGCGGAGAAGACCAGCTTTTCGCAGAACTCTGGAAACACTCATCAGTTTATTCAGTCAAAACTTTCCTACATCTATGCCTCGTGAAAATATGGAACGAAGAAAAACTTCCAGAACACTGGACCACAGCCCTCATTCATCCATTACATAAAAAAGGGGATAAAACTAATCCGGAAAACTACAGAGGCATATCTCTCCTGGATTGCACATACAAAATCCTATCGAGAATCATATACAACCGATGCAAAGACCAACTTGAACTGGAACTTGAGGAATACCAAGGGGGATTTAGGCCATGGAGAGGTTGCCCGGAGCAAATAATATCCCTAAAACATATGATGGACTTATATAAAAGACGGAAAAAACAACTAATAATCACCTTCATCGACTTTAAAAGGGCCTATGATTGTATACACCGACCATCCATGCTGAATATTCTGAGAAACCTGGGCCTTCACCCTAAACTCATAAACATGATAAAATTAACTTTAACCAATACCCAGTCCAGAGTGAAATTCAGAGGTGAACTCTCTCAACCCTTCTACATAAAAACTGGATTGAGGCAAGGAGACGGCCTCTCACCACTCCTTTTTAACTGCACCCTTGAATTTGTCATGAGAAAATGGTATGAAATAAATCCCAAAAATATAAAAATGGGTACTAAGAAAAACTCCATCACACTAAATTGCCTATGATTTGCAGATGACCTCGCTCTTTAAGCAAATAATATTCAAGAAGCCAAAACACAAACCATGAATCAAAACCTAGCACAAAAGATAGGGCTTCATATCTCTTTTGAAAAAACTGAACTAATGGCCATAGATCCCCTGGTAATAGAGCACATTACGGTAAACAATCAGAAAATTAAAAGAGTAAAACAATTTAAATATCTAGGGGAAATAATAACTTATAATTTAAATGAAAAAGTGACATGGCAAAACAGCACAGATAAAATGATTAAATCCCAAAAATTAACTTGGTCAACATATAACAAAAAATACCTTTCTGCTAAAACAAAACTTACACATTATAAAACTGTAGTTCAGACAGAAGTCACCTAAGGAAGCGAGACCCTTTTCAGAATCACTCAGAAAAACCGAATTGATAAAATTCTGAAAATAGAGAGGAGAATTGTCAGAACGTGTATCAATAAAAAACACCAAAAAGAAGGCCAATGAGGTGGTGTATTGAGAAATAGAACCTATTACTGATACTATGCGGAAAAAAATAATCTCTTTCTTTGGTCATCTCACAAGGACACCGGAAACAAGACTGTCAAGAAATATCATTGAAAAGCTCTGGTTCCAAAAGCTAGAAGTAGGATGGATCAAAGAAATTAGAGAAGATATGAAAGAATTAGGAATTTCCCTGACTGACCAACAGAATAAAACTGGAAAAATTACAAAGCTAAAAGGCAAAAGCATTAGATTTAAACAAAAGGCAGACTAACGACAAAATACAACGAAGAGGGTGTTTACGGATGAAGAAAAGAAAGCAAGATCTGAACGGATGAAGAAATACTGGGCAGCTCAGAAGAGTAAAATAACACGCTTTTCTCAGAAAAGATCCAACTAAAATTGACTTAAGTGGTCCCATGTTGGCCGTAAAAGCATAATAACAATAATAAATATTTTATGAAACATTAATGCACAGATGAAAAAAGTAAAATAATTAACTTCTCCAGAAGTTTCTTATAATATTATTAATAATTATATTATCATACCCTCCAACAGTCAGATAATAATTAATTCTTTGAATACTTTGTTGATATCAAATAAAATTAAAATTAATTTATGCTTAAATATTTAATAACATGAATAATGTACATGAAAAAACCAATTAGCTATTATTGTAAATAAACACATATATAAATATTAATATATAATTCATATACTAATGTTGATTTCTATAAATATTTCAGTAAACAGTTTTAAGTATTAACATAATGAAAATATATGTTTACAACTTTCTTCTAAGATATTAAAACCTTAATTTGATTGGAAGGTCAAAATAATAATTATTATTACACATATGCCTTCTGTTGAAATAAATGAAATAAAATCTGAGAATGAGATGATAAATCCATAAATATTCAATGAATAGATGTGAAGACAATAAAAATATTATTAGAAATTAAAAAAAAAATTTAACGTATACCAAGGATTCATAAGATATTTGTCTATTAAAATATTATATGAAACAAGAAAACTATAATATTGTGAAAATAAATGTCACTGTTATTATAGATGACCATTAAATAATTAATATAAAGAAATATAAACATAAAATTATGGATATTAACGTAAAAATGATTATTTTAAATTTAGCTAAGAGAAAATAAAAAATTAAATCATATAGTAAGTATTGTAAATTAAACCAATAATAAGAATATTAATTAAATCATATAGTTGTTAACTAAAAGACAGTTTAAAGATTAATTCATGATTCTCAAGGAGATGTGGTGGTCATCCGTGAAAGGATGGTTGAAAATTTGTGTTGTTAGAGAAAAGTGAAAAATACCAATGAATGAAAGGGTAAATGCTTATATGCTTCAAAAATGATGAAAGTCAAAGAATCTAAGAATGGAAAAATAAAGGAAATTTATAAGAAAGATTTTAGCACCTAAATGTAAAAATAATCAAAATATCTAAGATCACATTAAGAAGCTTAAAAAAAATAACGGCCTCTTTAAGAAAAAGAAGATTATTATGGTTGTATGAACATTCAAAAAAAGAATGCAACTGATTAAAAAAAGAATCTTTAATTATATTTCTAAAATTAAAAACTATATATAACTGGTTTCAAGAAAATGAAAAATATCTAAAGGAATTAAATATTAAAGAAGAAGAATTTTTATACAGATATACTTTAAGAAATAGAAGATTTGAGTTTTTAGGAAAAACAAATAAGAAAATTTTTGCAAAAAGAAAGAGATGAAGTTGTGAAAGAACGAAAGTACTAAGTAAATTTTTTTTAATGCGATCTATAGATTGTCTAAACAAAAAAGAACAAGGTAGTGCTTATTTTAATGTTAACTTTTTACCATGAATTTTATTTTGTATTATTTTAATAAAAATTATCTATTAAATACAATTTAAATAAAATTATTTATTTTCCAATAATAATTTCAAATTATTAATAATTTAAATCTAGTAAAAAAAAAATCAGCTGCAAAGATAAAGAGAGGCAATGTATCTTTCTTTATAAGTGGTTTGTTTATCAAAATAATTTTTAATAATGACAAGTATTATGTAATAAATAGGATAATAAAACTGCTAAAAATGAAAAAAAAAAAGAAATCATGGGATTAGCTAGTGAGAGTTTATGTCATGTGACATAAAAATGCAGTCATGTTCTGTTTCCACTTTCCTAGACATATGGAAGAAACTAATCATAAATACTGAATTACACTTCATTAAAATTAGTTAATATAATAATTAAGCAAAATAAAAGATAATTTTTTTTTATTAAAATCTCTGAGATGAAAATCAAAATATGATAGTTTGGAGGATAAATAATGCAATATGGTACATCTGGTGTATGTTTTTATCTCTTGTGATTAAATTGTTTGATACAAATTATGTAGTATTTAATTTTTATAAGCCTGTGAAAGAGTACATATAAATTAATGAATTACTTGTTTTAATGTTGCTATGAAGAAACTGGTACATTTCTTCCTCATTATCTTTGCGAACAGTCTGTTTGTCCAATATAGAATTTTGCAAAGCAATATTTATAAGCTGTAGGGGTATTGTATTCAGCAAGTATCTTCTATAAACAATAATATATTCTGAAAGCTAGATTGTATTCAGATTTTAATTAATTTTATTTTAGAATATTATTCTTATTTATTTTAGAATATTTTATTCTTCAATTTGTGTAACACATCAATATAGCTAAGATATTTTTTCTTTTTATTGTTGAATAGGCTTCTGCTTATTCGAAGTTGTTTTTGTATGAATAAGTTGTAACATTTTTTTTAATTTTTCTGGAGCAATCAAATAATAACTTGTGGAATAATTTCATTCTGTTGCAACCATTTTAACAACGCTTCAAGCTTTTTTTCCTGTTTAGCCTCCATTAACTACTGTTTAGATAATACTTCATTAACTACTGTTTAGATAACTACTGTTAAGAATGAGGATGATATGTATGAGTGTAAATGATGTGTAGGTGCCTTGTACGTTCTCAGTTTGACCATTCCTCAGATGTGTGGTTAATTGAAAACCCAACCATCAAAGAACACCGCTATCCACGATCTAGTATTCAAATCCGTGTAAAAATAACTGACTTTACTAGGACTTGAACGCTGGAACTCTCGACTTCCAAATCAGCTGATGTGGGAAGACGCATTCACCACTAGACCAACCCAGTGGGTATTTTAACAACTCTTATTGTAAACATAATGACATGAAATATTTAGTTTCATATCAAATAAATTAATATAAAATTGTAGGCAACATTTTCAACAACCTACAATGAATAATTTTGGATTACGGTTAGGTAGTAGTCAATTTCATTCTGCAGCAACCATTTATCAACTAAACTGTAAATATAACAATATGAATATTTCAGTTTTGTATCAAAAAAATATAAAACTGTAGGCAAAGTTTTAACAACCTATATAGAATAATTTTTACATTACTCAAGATAGTAACCAATTTCATTAAATTATTTCTTTTTTTTAATTCATGAAAAAAAATTGAAAAAATTATGGAAGTAAAACGATTTTAATGGCCAATTTTTTTTCTCATATAATTTCATTCAGTATCACAAAAAAAAATGTATTAGTAATAACTGTCACTCATTTGAGTAAAGAATACGTTTTTAGCGATTGCTTTTTGTGTGGTGACGTATTGGCTTCACGCGGCCAGTAACAGTTAAAACCTATTCCCATCACAGTGATCCGCGGTTGATTAGCGCTCCACGAAAATATGTTGGTATCTGATTGCCTCCCTTCATAGTCTTATGCTACCCTCTTGTGAAAAAAATTTCAAAAAATTACAGTATATAAAGAGGCAATATATGATAATTACCTCCCATTATCATAGCAGAATTTAAAAATTCACATCTAACTGGTAACTAGTAAAAATGAATTTGCATAACATGTACAACAAACACCATTTTTTCACACACAACCATAGGTATTACTATATCCCCATTATCAATCAAGTACAACAAAACAATACACCCACATTCATACACAGTCATTCACATAACCAAAAAGAAAAAATCATCAATCTGTCTATACAAAGAAAGACAATACTCTTATGAAGCTCCTAAACAAATCGTAGGTTAACTCTTCATTAATTACCGGTGGTATACAATAGAGTACAAAGTGAAAATGTTTAACTTAATGAATTCAGTAAGTAATGTAATTAAAGTAATTAAATTTATGTAATTAATTGAATGTTTCTATATAATACACATGCAGAAATGGAATTGAAAAACAAGTAATTGTAGTATATTGTAGTAACTCGGCAGTCCCTTTAAGAGTCTTAATTCACTACATTTATGATTTAACTCTTATTCTAATTATCATTAACAATTACATATGTATTTCATTCAGCACATGGCTTTAAGGATTTAAGTCCGAGGATGGCTATAACTTTAGCTGCAGACATATTATCATTTATTTAACAGTACATAAATTTTACTGTTGTGGAACACCACTTTTCTCTATAGATTTGGCTGGCCACCTTGAAGATCTACCAATTTTCAGTAGACATAGATTCATTCATGTAAACATGGTTATACAGACTCTCCTAGCCAATATCTGAAAATTTTACTTTTTCTTTTTTTTCTTGTACATTTCAGGAACTTAACTTTAGTTCAAAAACAATTAAATTTGACTATTTAATAGGGGTAGTCTGTAAGTTTCAGAATTTCTTTAAAAAATTCTGTGATATTGTCAATCATTACTTCATTTAACTGAAACCCAACTACAGGTGATATTCTATTCAAAATATCAAAAACATGCTCAAGTTTTCTCAAAGGGTTCCCAATTATATTTTCTCAAGTACTGGTTTATATTATTATTTTTAGTAATTAAAATTTTTCTCCAATATTTTAATTTTCATCATTTATTTTCAACAGTTTATTAGAAAAAGATTATAATCATGTTATTACATTTTTGAATTTATGTTAGTATCATTTCATAAAATTGATTTAATTATATACTTTTTTTCTTGTTTCAGTAAAATTTCCTTTTCGGTGTTATCAGATTTGCTTAAAATCATTAACCGATAAACTCTCTTTAATTTGTCTTTCCCCTTTCTTTTTTTCTTTTGTACCAGAACTCATTCTTGATGTTATTTATAATTTCTGAATTATTAATTTTGTTAAAAATTTTACTAAATAAAAATTTAATTTTCAATAAACACTACAGGTGTTGACACAGGTAAGGTTATAGATGTTGAAATACTTAGAAAATACGGCCAGATGAGGGAAAATTAAAAAAAATGGTAAAGAAAAACTGGAAAAACATAAAGTAAGTACTATTATTCATTTTAGGATGAGCTATACTGTTAGTATAGAAGGTTAGAGTTAGTGGTAGAAAGGAAATTGCAGGTGCAGTGGCCATATTTAATGATCTGTGAGTAATACTAATAACAGGTATTCAAAGTACCTGGGTGAATGTGATAGTTATTGCAAAGCCTTCATTTAGGTACTCAAAAGAAAACTGTATTTTGATGATGTTCCCATTGAAAAGCTGGAATGTATTGGGCACATACAAACTGAATAGGGTCTTATTTGAGATGGTTGCTTGAAGATTACAAAGAAAAAAAACATTTTTTCATTTAGAAAAAATGAGAAGAAATGTTTTACATAAAATATACATTTATCAAAGACTGCACAAAAATTATATCTATAATAGCTCAAGTTATCAAATCAATCTTTGAAAGTCTATCAGATAGAAACCTGTTATGGAAATGTTTACATGGCATTACCCAAAATTCCAAGGAATCTTTTTATAGTGTCATCTGGAACAGACTTCCCAAAATGTTTTCATTGGATTTGATGCATTCAAAGTTGAAGTATATGATGCTGTCTTCTCTTTCAATGAAGTTGCTTAGGAAATTATGTTTATTTAAACACTTAGTATTTTAACTCGGTCATAATGCAATAAATATCTTCAAAGAAATTGACAGAGCAAGAATTAGTAAGGGACTATTTCATGCAGTTCTATTTCTGAAAATTCTTATTCTTTAATTTTTAATTATAATTTTCTCAAAAACTTGAAGAGCTAGGATGATGAAATTTATGCTAGAACCCTGTTAGAGTGTTTTAAATGTGCTCTTTCTAGCCAGCCATTAACCACTCAACAGAAAAATTTGTTCATTATTTTTTATAGAAAAAACAGAAAAATGTGGTAAATGAAAAAAAAACTAAAAAAGTTTTGTTGAACTGTGAAAATTATGAGGTAAATAACTTGGTTTTTGAATCAAAAAGGTAAATACTTCTATAAGTGTATCTAAAGTTTGACAATTTACTTTAATAATATAGCGTATACTATCTTCCCTTAAAAAAATGTAAAAAGTTTTCAATTCTAGTGATGGGTTGATCTCATAGAATCAAATACCCAGTTTAATGGTATATTTTCTTACAGTCAGGTTTCATTTTTTGTATGTACGAGTTAGAAATGAATGATATTAGAATGAAGGGATACCAAGGTGTTACTGGGTAGAGAAAGGGATCATATTATATGATACTATAGGTTTTAATTTTACAAGTATATTATGTTTTGTTATTTTCAAATTATATTTGACATTGATCTCATTAATTGGTTATGGGTAAGACTTTTAACTACTCCAATCTACTCCTGATCATTCTCTTGCACTTGTTGCACTGCCTACTCCTTGAAGTGATAGGAACCATGAAAATTGTATTATCACAAACATATATGTGAGTAATATAATTTCCAACAAGATCCATCCATTGTGCCATGGTGATATCCTTAAATAACCAGCAGGCCAGCTGCTTCTTTATTGGTACTAAGTGGGACGTAACCTCTACCTGTGGTAGTATATGGAAACATTGTTTCCTTACTAGTAGTTGCATAATAAGCCAAAAATTGGCTTAGGTGCATACTGTAATATAACTAAAAATAGAATAATATAATTTAAAATTATTTAGATTTAATTTTATCATTACATTTTTGTATGCTAGCCCATTGGACTGGTCTTGTGGTTAAATTGTCGCAAATCAGTTGTTTAACAGCTGATTTTCGAAGTTGAAGGTTGCTTTTATACGAATTTAAATACTAGATAGCGGATAGGAGTGTACTTTGGTGGTTGGGGTTCAATTAACCACATCTCAGGATTGGTAGGTCTGAGTCTGATACGAGACTACACTTCATTTGCATATCATCCTCATCTAATTGGGCCATGGGGGTTGCTTATTGTTCATAAGTTGAACATATTGCAACATACACAATTTGCAAAAAATCACATTTAATTTAAACATGTTAATTAGCCATGTTATATTTAACTTAAAAGACTTTCTTTTCAAATAATTTTTACATACTTCAGAGAAGCATAGCAAGAGTAAAGTAAAAAAAAAAAAAAGAATTGCGCAAATACTAACTGGAATTACTATATAATACTAACTGGTGTTAGTATTATATTGCGGATAGGAGTGTACTTTGGTGGTTGGGGTTCAATTAACCACATCTCAGGATTGGTAGGTCTGAGTCTGATACGAGACTACACTTCATTTGCATATCATCCTCATCTAATTGGGCCATGGGGGTTGCTTATTGTTCATAAGTTGAACATATTGCAACATACACAATTTGCAAAAAATCACATTTAATTTAAACATGTTAATTAGCCATGTTATATTTAACTTAAAAGACTTTCTTTTCAAATAATTTTTACATACTTCAGAGAAGCATAGCAAGAGTAAAGTAAAAAAAAAAAAAAGAATTGCGCAAATACTAACTGGAATTACTATATAATACTAACTGGTGTTTCAAAAAGGACACACCCCCTTTGTTTGACGACGTGAATTTATTACAGTAATATTTATGTTAATAAAATACTTACAATAGTATTCAAATTATCTTTAATAACTTTACAATAAATGCTGAAAATTATTCCCTCTGATCTCGAATTACAGCCACTTTTCGTAATGTTTGCTCAGTAATGTTTGAAATCTCACTTTCAATGTTTAGCTTCAATCTGTCGTGTATGAGGATCGTTTTTAAAGATTGTACTTTTTAAATACCCTCAAAGGAAAACGTCTCCTGATAAAGGATCTGGGGTTCTTGGAGGTCACAACCCTTTTGATATCAAACGATGGCCCAAAACATTTCCGTAACATATCTAGCGTTTCATTAGCAGTATGACACGTTGCGTTATCCTACAGGAACCGACATTCGTAAATCTAACATGGCAATAAGCTGTTCGATTAAGTTGCAATTAATATCAGTGCTGTCAGTGATAGTGTTGCAGAAGATCTGAATGTGTCTATTCGTTGCCATTCTCAACAACTTGGACTTTGTCCATCCACTACATGAAAAATTCTATGTAAACATTTTGGTCTACACCCGTACAAGATGCAACTGGTGCAATAACTGAAGCCATAAGACCATAATAAGTGTCGTTTGTTTGGTGACGGGTGCTTAAATCAATTGAAAACTGATCCACTTTTTTATCGAAAAATCTTTTTCAGTGATGAAGCTCATTTCTGGTTAAATGGTTATGTCAAGAAGCACAATTACCATATATGGAGTAAGATCAGTCCAAGAAATTTACAAGTCTCCAGTGCATTCTGAAAAATGCACTGTATGTTGTGGGTTACATGCTGGAGTCATTGTCGGTCGTTATTTCTTTAAAAATGAGGCCGGAGTGCATGTTGCTGTCAATGGTGATCATTACAGATCAATGATTAGTGGATTATTTGTTTCCAAATTTACATGACGTCGACCTGCAACAGTTCTGGTTTCAACAGGATAGTGCCACACCTCATTGCTACCGAAACAATTGATTTATTGAAACGACAAAATTATTTTACGAAATGGTCCAGTGAATTGACCTCAGAGATCATATGACCTAATGCTAGTAGATTATTTTCTTTGAGGATATATGAAGTATCTAGTTTATGCTGATAAACCAGCAAAAATTGACCACTTTGGAAGCAAACATAACTCGTGTTATTAATGAAATATGTACCAAATTACTTGAAAAAGTAGTTCAAAATTGGACTGATCAAATCTGGTTCATCAAAGCTAGTCATGGTGGACATATGCCGGAAATTATATTCAAAAATTAAATGTCAGAAAGTTATCGTTAAGATAAAAATAAAATTGGCTTCAAACTTAACTTTTTATTGTTTTATTTCAATTCAAAGTTCTATCACTCTTAAAAAAACACCCATTAGATTACTCATACCTCCAAGTAAATGGGGTACTGAGAAGTTGTACCACTAAATGAAGTAATATATACTTTAAAAGTTGTGAAAAATAGTAGGTTTCTTGGCCCTGAAATCCTAGTAGAGAATGAATCCTAGTAGTGAATGAAGTATTCACCTCTTGTTAGTCGGGAAAGCAATGCAGAACTTTTTAATATATACCTTACAGGGTGTTTAAGCACGCTGCTGTCCGGCACCATGTGATATTAAACATTATTTTTTTCTTCTTTTCGACATAATTTGTTTATATTTCATTAAACATGTGTTTTATTCATTAATTGTTAGTGCGTAACACACAACCATACAATACGTCCGAGTCGCCAAGCTTGTTAGATTCAGTCTTATTATATTATTGCAAAATGTATTAAATTTTAATTGTTAATTCGAATCAGTTTTTGTTTTATTTACAGTCCACTTAAAATAACCGAAACACAGGAGTTGGCATTTAAAAAAAATGGAATTATATATATATATGGCAGTTTAAAAAAAAAAAGAAGGAAGAAGCATGTGAGATGGATATACAAATCTTGATTTAAACTTGAATTGTTAATCCACAGACAATAAGCTGTTAATAGAAATATTAATACATAGATTGATAAGATCCACAAACATTGTGGGTAGGATATTTGTGGATCTTATGAAAGCAGATCAGTAAAGAAGATGAAACAAGTACGGCATCAAACTGCATTTTATTTGCTGTCTTTCTTTGATAAAACCCTCACTGCTTCCTTTGGTCCATCAACCTTTGTGAACTGAATATCCTTAACATCCCTCTTTAATTGCAGGAAGAAGTGAAAATCACACAGCACCAAATCAGATGTATATGGAGGGTGTAGAGTAGCTTCAAATTTCAACTTCATTAGAACCTTAGAGGTTGCATGTGATGTGTTTATGTGTTACCAAGTGTTATCAGAATTATCGACTTTGTAAATTATTGTTTTCTTTCTTTAAATATCAATTTTTTTTTTAAATCTTGAAAATTGTTGTATAAGACTGCCTTTTTAAGATAATATAATTAGTTTTAGTATTTCTTTCAACTTACTTAATAAAACTAGTCTAAAATTGATTTGAAGTACCCCGTGCTTTGCTGAAAATTTAATTAATTGTTGCATTCTATCTATTTTGCTAACTTTGAGTGGTAGTTTCTCATTTATCTGCTCCTCCCTTTGACTTTGACTCAAAATATACTCTGACATAAATTTAGACTATATACTATTATATAAATTTAATACAGCTCTGGTGTAAACAACAAAAAATTATAGAAAATAATAGACAATCATTGTTACTACACTGTGCAAACTGGATATTTTATAGATGTGAAGCAGTTGATATGCCCTCAGATTTCAATAATTCTGAGGGCGTGGAAAAATAAGGCTGTTATTGAAATCTTAGAGCATATCTCCTGCTTCACTTCTATAGAACATTCAGCGTACTCAGCATAGTAATGTTAATGGTATATTGTTAATTCCTATATTCTTCTGTTCTTGTCTACACCTATCAAAGTTTTATTAAATTTACATAATAGTATACAGTCTAAATTTACATCACAGTATATTTTTAGTCAATTTCTTTTTACTTCTCTATATGATAATCTTTATCTTCTGTATAGTCATTGTGTGTACTCCTGCTACTTTATCAACCTCCTCACCCCATTTCTGCTCTTCGATTTGCATCTGCGATGATTAAATTTTGACTTCATTTCTCTAAAATGTTTCCATATTTTTCTACGAGCTATACTTCTAATTCCTTTTATTATTTTCTTCCCGTATCTTTCTTTCAAGTGATCTTCATACTGTTTTGAATTTCTATTTGCTGCATTTTTTAAAAGTTGATACAATTTTCTGCGTTTGTCATTTTATTGAACCATTGCGGTTTTTTTTGCTTTAAAAACATTTTTTGTGAACTGTGTTTTCTCCGTTACTCTTAATGTCTACGCTTTTACCTTTTGTAATCCTATTTTGGAACTTATGCACTCCTCTTTTGCAGTATCTCTTTTGTAATAATTGGAGATCTGTTTCTCTATTTTATTTAAATTTTAACATCATTTTTTTTTATTGGATGCCTAATTCATCAATTTTTCCAAGTTTTACTTTTTACTTTGTTTAATAATTGAAATGTATATTGACACTAAAAAAAAATATTGCCTGTGTATGTTTAAATCTGTTTTCAAAATTCCTTTATAATCATTATGTAATATGATTACTTTCTGAAGCAAATAAAATTAACAGAACTCAGCCATTTTTATCGGGTTGTTTATTTTATTATAGATTTAGATTTACTATTATAATTATTTTTTTAGCCTCCAGGTCTACCATTATGTATTGCTTCAGAGGATGAGATGAAATGGCAATTTTATTGTAGCATGTGAAAATTATGCCATGCCTGAATGGGATTCGAACCCAGGACCTCCAGATGAAAGGCTACAAGACTTTATCATTCACACCACAGAGGGCTACAGATTTAGAACTATCTTATTAGGTATTAGCGGACATCTCTTCTTTATAAAAAAACTATCCTTGGTTGTCTTTAAGTGCTTTTGATCACTAATTACATTACCCATTCTTTGTAATTGTACTCTCTGAATAACAATTCTATAAATTTTGGTTTATTATTTTCAATTATGTTAATATTTGCCCCTTCACTATTCTGTTTTGTAATAATATCATTACTTTTGTTTTATGCTTATTTATTTTCAAATTAAATTCCACTCCAAGCAATAAATCCATTCCATTCAGAATTTCTTCAACTCTTGTTTTATTTTTGCAAAAAAACAATGCCATCAGTGAATCTTAACAATTTTATCCTTTCTCCCTGGATAGTTATTCAACCAGATAAATCAACTACAGAATATAATAATCCAAGAAACTGTAAACAGATCTCAATTTTTTTTATTTATCAAAATTTTAACTTAATGAATAATTAATCCAAAAATTATTTTAAATAATCATTATTTCCAACAGAAAACAGTGTAAAATAAACAATCAACTGCTGGTACAGCGTCAGTTTAAACTGTATTCAATTGGCATACTTGTTAATTCAATTTTAAATAAATTCTTTTGGAAAGAATCCAATATACTGTGTCAATTCTTGTTTGGCTGACTAATAAAATTAATATATTGTAGGTAGAAAACAAATCTGTTATATGTTCTACATGAATTATGTGAATAATGTGAAGAAAACATCAAAAACAGCTAATAAATTAGTTTTTAAAACAAGGACATTGAGTTTCTATGTTTAATATTGAAAATTATTTTTTGTTTTTTACTATTTAGACTTAATACAGAAATTTACAGCTTACAACTAATAATATCATTCTTCTGAAGCTAACGAAACAGGAAGGCAAAGAATTGTAAATTTTCAAAAACATATAAGTATTTATTCTCACTTATACATACAACTCAAGAAATAAAAGTACTTACATTTTCATTTCTCCAATGTGAAGAAACTTATAAATATGTTATTTTTTAAGATTCTGGGAAATAATATAGTAATCATTACAATGAAGATAATATAGACACAATTTTCCATGCACTTATATTTACGTAATTTTTTGTGGGAATTAACTATAATTTTATAAATAAACTTCAGTTTTTTCTTCACATCTAAAATTTGACAACTTAAACTTGAGAGGATATGATGGGCAGACAAAAAAAAACAGGTGCATTAAGAATGGCAGACACAAGAAAACTATTTTAATATTAATAATTTAAATATTGTTCTGTAAATACCAGATGATTCAAAAAGGACAAATTTAAAAGCATATAAAAATCTATTTAGTTACTTTATAAATTTGGTGTAGGTCTCATTTCATTGCAAAACACATCAAGTTTTGATTCATGTAGTTCATTATTACTGAATTTGGCCATCAGTGTTGTTAAAAATGGATACATTTACATGCTTGCTGTGTGTTCTGATTTCACAATTTGGAGTCAGCAACTGCAGTTCCTTGTAATTTTTGTAGGGTACAGTAGGGAGTTTCTAGTAGGCATACAATCTACTCTTGGCACCAAACATTCATTGAAACAAGTTGTCCTGTTAAACATACAAAATCACCTATGCGTCCCTGAAGCAGCTGTTAAACAACTCAAAGAAAGCTTCGCACATAGTCCGAAGAAATCAACTCGACGTGCATCATTTGAGACTGGCAATCCACAAACGACTGTTTGGTACGTATTATGTAAACAATTGCATTTAAAGCCAAACCTTGGTTTGGCTTTGAATGCCAAATTAACCTTGGTTCAACTCAGTGCAGATCACAACAAAGTTGCTTGGTTGCAGTTTTGTGTGGAAATGATGGATTGAATTGCAGACGAGTTACAATTTTAGACAATGTAATTTTTAGTTATGCGTCAATGTTTCATTTCAGCAGCAAGGTGAACACCCATATCTGCAGAATATGGGGTAGCAAAAACCCTCATAAACTTTGCAGCACATTTGTGGTAGCCCCAAGGTTATTTTTGTGCTAACTTTTGTGCTCTAAGCAAAAATAAATTAGGGTTGTACGGCTCATTCACCTTCCAGGAAGCAATCGTAAATGGTGAACTGTAAATTTATCTGGACATGCTTCAAAATGTTCTACTTCCTCAGACAATGATGCTCCTTCTATGAATCATGAGACCTTGCTGAGGATGAGAGGGCTTGAGTGCTCAGTGATACAGAGTAGCTGGACCAAAGGTGCATCCATATTGGACAGGTATCTGTTGACAGCCAGACCAAGGAATGATTTCTGAAAGAGGGCAGCAGCTCTTTCAGTAGTTGTTAAGGGTGTAAGTCAGGGTGGCCATAGCAACATCATTCAATCTTCTGAGTACTGTGCAGCTAAAAACAATGAAAAACTACAGTTATTTTTTCCCAAAAAAAAGTAGTTCTCTACATTTTCATGTAACAAAGATGGAGGCGCCTTTCTTGATAAAATATTCCAGTAATAAACTAGTCCCCCATTCAGATCTCCCGGTGGGAACTACAAAGGAAGGGGTCACTAGAAAATTAAAAAATAACATTCTACGAGTTGGAGCATGGAATGTTAGAAGTCTAAAAATGGTTGGTAGATTAGAAAATTTAAAGAGGAAATTGGATAGGTTAAATGTAGATGTAGTAGGAATTAGCAAAGTTCGTTGGGAAGAGGTAAACGACTTTTAGTCAGGTTATTTTAAAATAATTAACTTAGCTTCAGATAAAGGGCAGGCAGGAGTAGGTTTAGTAATGAACTGGAAGATAGGGAAAACAGTAGAGTATTTTAAAATGCATAGTGATAGAATCATTATAATAAGGATAAAATCAAAACCTAAGCTGACAATGATTGTTAACATCTATATGCCTACAAGTGCCCATGATGATGATGAGGTAGAGAGTGTATTTGAAGAAATTGACAAAGCAATTAAACACATAAAAGAGAATGAAAATTAATAGTAGTTGGAGATTGGAATGCAAGCATTGGAAAAGGCAACGAAGAAAATATTGTGGGTGAATACAGACTGGACAAAAGAAATGAAAGAAGGGACCAGCTTATTGAGTTTTGCATGAAGTATAATTTAGTATTTGCCAACGTCCAGTTTAAAAATCATAATAAAAGAATATACACAAGGAAAATAGGAGATACTGCAAGGTATCAGATAGATTATATCATGCTTAAACAAAAATTTAGAAATCGACTCATTGACTGCAAAGCTTATCCTGGAGCAGACATTGATACTGACCATAATTTAGTGATAATGAAGTATAGATTGGGGTTTGAAAACCTGAAGAAAAGGTGTCAGATGAATTGGTGGAATTTAGAGAAGTTTGAGGAAGATTTTTGAGGAGGGCATCGCAAGAGGCCGATCGTGCCTCTCTCTTGCTCGTGCCGCGCTCTCGCTCGTATGCTTGGCTCAGGCGGAACGGGACAATGAGTCATGCTTTTTCGTGCGTGCTGCCGGCGTTCATCGATTTATAAGACGTTGTCACGTCAAAAATTGTATTGCTTTTTGCTTCCACTCTTTATGCTATTCACTACATCGTACAATTTTAATCATAATAAATTATATTTTTAATATTTTTATCTAAAGATTTACAGCTATGTAACAATTTTTCATGGTTAACCTAAGTGTTTAATTTAATTTTAATTTCAGCTTAATATAATTTTTTTTCTGTTTAGCCTCCGGAATCGCCATAAACTATACCATAAGGTTTGAAAAACATCTAAAAAAATAACATTTAAATTCCAAAAAGTAATAATATTATGATAAATAAAAGTTAATTATCTAACAATCAATTTCATTAAAAACGGGTGTGAGAATGATGTCTTAACTATTAAACATAATTTTTTTTACTGGACTATGGTAGGGATTTTTCTCAAAACATTGGGTGAATTTCGGGGTGCGTGAGCTTTAGCCCCATCTTGTTGGAACCAGACGTCCCCATCAAATCACAGTTCTTCAGTCAACATTCTCTATCATTATGGGCTGTAGAAAAGTTCGTAAGATTGAGACATAACGTTCGGAATTCACGGTCACGTCGCCCTCCTCAAAGAAGTACGGGCCTATCACGCCGAATTATGATACGGTACAACACACCACTGGTTTAGAGGAATGCAATGGTCTTTCGTGAATAATTCGGAAGTTATTTTCAGCCCAATAGCCGAAATTTTGCTTACTCGCAGCCCCTGTGAGTAGAAAATGTGCTTCGTCCTTACTGAATAAAGATGCCTCGGGATTGTATGTGCAAGCATTTGCTTAGATAGATTTGACGGTTGGTGCAGTCTACTGGGGTCAAGTCTTAAGACATCGTTATTTTGAAGGGTTGAATATTCAAATCAAAATACAGAATCCTTCTCAAACTGCAGTCTAATATCACCAAGGCAACAACATGCCTGCGAGCAGAACATCTTTGTGATTGCTTGAACCAGCTGCACATTTTCTGGTGTTCTGGTGAACCTGCGTCGCCGTGTGTACCTCTTTTTAGTGTGCTACGAGTTTTTGCAACTGCCTAACCCAGGACCGAATTGTTTTTTTTTCGAATTAGAAGCGGCATTGTTTCACTGATTGTTGAACCGTCGTCGAAAAGCTGTTTTCGACTATGGCTGCGTCGCAGTCACATTTCGGTTATTTTCAAAATACGCGCGCCGATCCAAACCATGTTGCCTACTTAAATGGGGTCACTGACGAAAATAGATCAAAACCACGTGCACATGCTACCCCATCAACGCTCGAGCATTGACCGCTCCTAACCGCTTAGTCGGTTCTGCCATAGCTGAATATATAGCATAATATTAAATTATGAATATTTTTTAAAATGATTCCCTGTAAAAATTATATATGTGTTGCAACTAGCAGCATATAACTTAAAAAAAGTAAAAAAAAAAATAAATATATATATATAAAACGGAATAATACTTATAATAAATTAATTTAAAAAAAAAATTGTCAAAAATTCATTTTCTTAGACTGATCATGCTAAACCTGTTACAGATTTGTTCCACTCTAATACATATTTAAGCTTTCTGGCTACTTTTTTTTATTTATTATTTTTTTTAATTTGTAGAATTTGCATAAAAATTTAACCGTGGATGGAAATTTTTCCATATCATGTGCACTCAAAATTTGTTTATATTGCCAAAAATATTATGAAACGTACCACTTTCTTTTTGTTTTAAAACACATTTTATCTAGGTTTCATATGTTCATAAAAATTACAACATGGAATAAACTCATGTAAAATTTTTAGTATTGTTAATTGTTTCTACTGTCGTTAAAAATTAAATTAGAATAAAATAACTTTAATAGTTATTATACATATTTATACTTTTAATATTAGTTAGCAGTATTACTATTTATATTACTATCTAACTATAGTGTAATGGCATTAAAGGTAATTTAAAATATGTTAATATTGTGTAGGCTAAATATTTATGTTTGTACTGACTGTGGTGTGATTTTTTATAAATTTTAACTAGTTTTGTTTATATTTAATTTTAGCAATTTAAAATTATTCAGTTTTGTTATTTTTTCTGTAATAGAATTAGATAAACATTAATTTAATTAATGTAATTATCATTTTATTGCTTAATTTCATAAACATAAAAATATGAAAAGCTAAAAGAAAAAAATAAATATATATATAACAGCTGTCAAAGATAGATGTTGTTTCATTGTTATTTACATTTTTTACATATTTAACAATATACAAATTTGATGTATAATGCCAGTAGTGTATAAAGATCTGTTTTTAAAATTTTGTTTTTATAAACGTTTTACTTACTGTTAAAAAAATTGATAGACATAAAGAAAATATGTTAATACAACTAAAAGGTTTCATTAACACAATAATAAGCATTTTTCTTACACCATTTTACTGCATTGGAATGTTGTTGAAGTTAATTGTGAATACAGTGTTTAGAATAATTAAAGGTGTCATAAATTTATTACTGCTTGAATTTCTTTACAATAACAGTAAAGCTACATATGATACAAATATAACTGTGGCGCATCCTGAAAATGAATACACACTTAAAAAACATATGCAGCCAATGCATTCTAAATTAGTATTGTGTCCAAATTGTGAACATTTACATTATTCTAATAGATTGTGCAATTGTAAAGACTGTTTGATGAGAAAACCGAAAATTATTGAATGTTTTAAATATCATAAAACCAATGGTCAATTATTGATGTGCCCTTGTCTAGAATGTAAAATTAAAAGACCAGTGTCAGAAATATGTGAACATTGCGTTTTGGTTTCTCAAAAACTTCACATTCAAGCAAAAACTCCTGCAGATATTGAGGTTAGAACAAGACCAAGGAGAAAAAAATAGATATTCGTGTGCATTACAAATTTTTTTTATTGCCAAAAATAACATGAATCAACAATTTTTGTTTTGTTTTGAACATATTTTATATGGGTTTCACATGTTCACAAAAATTACAACATGGTATATAAAAATTATTATACATTTTTAATAAACTAGAAAGAATTTTTTAAAAACAAATCCTTAAACATAACTGTAATACGAGTTATGTTTATAGATTTGTTTTTGTAATTTTGTTTTTATATACCAAAACAAAAAATACTTTACCAAAAAATAAATGCATATAATGAAAAAACTATCTCTTGATGTAAAAAACAGTAAAAAAATGTTAACATTGCAACATCTACCTCTCACAGCTGTTTATATATATATTTTTTCTTTTAGCTGTTGATATTTTCATGTTTAAAGTTTTATGAAATTAAACAATAAAATGATAATTACATTAAATTGATTTTTTTTTAATGCTATTACAGAAATAATAACAAAACTGAGTAATTTTAAATTGTTAAAATTAAATATAAATAAAACTCATTAAAATTTATTAAAAAAATCACACCTCAATCAGTAAATACATAAATATTTAACACAATACTAAAATATAATTACATATTTTAAATTACCTTTGATGTCATTACATTATAGTTAAATAGTAATATATATAGTATAAAATGCCAACTAATATTAAAAGTATACATATATGTATAATAACATGGTGCTTATTTAGTTGAGGTGCCTCACTCTGAAATCACAAAAAACATATCAAATCATTGTAAAATCTTTTGAAATGTATTTTATGATGGAAATGAAGTATCGGAAAAGTAGATGTTTGAATATTGATACACTCAATAATGCAGATTCTCACTTCCAAATAATGTAGAATTCTTTTCTATTTACTACATTACTATAAAACTTGATGTATTTTTGTATTGTTTATTTTTTTTTTTTTTTTTGTTTATTTATGTATCATTATGTACATTTTTACCAATTTTCTATTTTTTGGACCCAAAATATATCTTTAAATTAATAAATAATAATTCTGAATGAATTAAATATTTTTTTTTTGTGATTTTGGGATGAGGCACCTCAACTAAATAATTACCAACAACACTGCCCAACAATGAAAATGTTTTGAGCTCAAAAATAGCTTATTCTTATATATTTCTTTCTGCTGAATTCAAAAATCAAAAATGACCGATTAGCTCTTGGTTTGGAGATCCAGTGACATCATTTTTTACATGGTCTGCATTTTTAGTTTTGGAGTAGTTTTGTTTTTAGAGTTGTCACACCTGTTAAATGACAAAATACAAGGTTCTACAGCTGTTCGTAGGTTATAAACATTATTACAGTTGCTGTGACTGTGAGTATCATTGTTTGTGTTGTAATTAGTGCAGAATTTTTGGTTTTCAAGTGTGAAGATTCACGTTTTTCATGAAAACGTGTAAATTCAGTGAATAGTTTTTATTACATTTGTGGTGAAGTAACATTTTTGTCAAGAAACACAATCTGACACCTCTTGTGAAGACTGCTTATTAGCATTATTTTGGTATGAAGGTAGGGGACCAGGATAAGTCATATGCTCCACATATATGTTCCAACTCTTGTTCAGTTATACGATGAGAAGGGCTGAAAAATAAAAAAATAATCTTTACTTTTGCTTTGCCTGTGGTTTGGCGGGAGCCTACAAACCATACAGATAACTGCTGTTTCAGATTGATTCCACTTATAAAGGCAGGATTGTCAATGAAGAAAAGAGGAACAGTTCAATACCCTAATCTTCCATCTGCTATTCAACCTATTTCACATTCAGATAGTTTATCAATTCATACTCCACCCCAAAATTATGAGTTTGAAGTAGAAAATGAAGACAGTTTAGAAGAAGAAGAACCCAACAAGCCTTCCAGAACCCATGACTCTGATCATGGCGAAAAAGATGATAAACCACACAGATTGAGTCAAACAGAATTGAGTGATCTCATTCGAGACTTTGATTTGTTGAAGGAGAAGGCAGAACTTATAGGATCAAGACTACAGCAATGCAATTTTCTCTAATGTGATGTCAGGGTCTCGCAATGCAGACATCTTCATAGTGATCTGCTTTCTTTTTTTGAGAAGAAATACAGTCTTGTTGTTTGCTGCGATGTTAATGGCTTGATGAAATGTTTGAATTATATGATACAACTGATTGGAGGCTATTCATAAACTCCTCCAAGCTTAGTTTGAAAGCTGTATTACTTCACAACGACAACTGTCTGTCTTCCTTCTATTCCTGTTGGTCATGCAATTTACATGAAGGAGACTTATGTAAACATGGCAATCCTACTAGACTGACATCAAATATGTCAATCAAATATGCTGAACACAAATGGAAAATCTGTGGCGTCTCAAAGACATTGCTGTAGTCTTAGAAATGTAACTGGGATACACTAAATACTGCTGCTTTATATGTGTGTGGGACAATGGGGATAGGAAATCACATTATATTTAAACAGACTGGCCTGCAAGAAATCTTAACTCTAGCAAGAAAAATGTCATTGCCGAGCTTCTCATGGACCCAAAAGATGTTCCTTTTCCACCCCTTCATATACATAAAGCTGAATTTGATGAAAAATTTTGTCAAAAGTATGAACCTAGAACAAGCATTGAAGTACTTAAGAGATAAATTTCCTACATTAAGTGATGCAAAAGTTAAGGAAGGTATTTTTGTTTGCCACAAATTGGACAACTTGTAAACAATCCTGCATTTGACCAAATTTTGGAGGGGAAAGAAGAGGAAGCTTGGGAAGCCTTAAAGGGAGTTATTCATTGATTTTTAGGTAATAAAAGAGATTAAAACTAGAGAAAGTGTGTGCAGTACACCCGCAAAAATACAATCAACTCTGATGTAGCATGTTCCTTAAAATCCATTTTCTCCACTCACATCTGGACTTTTCTCTCGTGGTTGTGGAGTTGTCACTGATGAACATAGAGTAAGGTTACATCAGGATATTTCTGTAATGAAACAAAGATATCAATTGAAATGAAGCAATGCTTGCAGATTACTGCTGGTCTGTGTAGAGAAGCTCCAGAACTCACAAGAAGAAAGCCAAAAGACAACGATCTCATGAAGCCACCACATGATTCTCTTCAGACCCAACCAACTGCCAGATATTCTTCCATCAATTAAGAACTCTTAGAATGTAACTGTCATTAAAAAAAAATCAAATTGGACTTTCTTTGTTGGTATGTGTAATTGAAATGTATTGTTTTCTGTTAATTCGTTAAAATAAATGTTTCCACCTATCGTATATCACAGAAACTAGAGCTAATAAAAGTTTTCCTTTGTCATATTCGTTTTTCTCAACCCAAAATAATATTTGGCTCATGAAGTGAAGGAAACATTAAAAAAAAAATTCTTTGTTGGGCAATATAATTAGGTTATTTTATTCTAATTTAATATTCTGCGACAGTAGAAACAATTAACAAAACTAAAAATTTTATATGATTTTATTCCATGTTTTAATTTTTGTGAACATATGAAACAAAAATAAAATATGTTTAAAACAAAAAGAAAATGGTAAATTTCATGATATTTTTAGCACTAAAAACAAATTTTTAATGCACATGATATGAAAAAATTTCCATCCATGGTTAAATGTTTATGCAAATTCAACACACAAAAAAAAAAACCATAAAGCTTAAATATGTATTAGAGGGGAACAAATCTGTAGCAGGTTTAGCATGATCAGTCTAAGAAAATGAATTTTTGACTATTATTTTTTTTTTGAAATTCATTTATTGTTATTATTATGCTTTTACAGCCAACATGGGACCACTTAAGTCAATTTTAGTTGGATCTTTTCTGAGAAAAGTGTATTATTTTACTCTTCCGAGCTGCCCAGTATTTCTTCAACCATTCAGATCTTGCTTTCTTTTCTTCATCCAAAAACACCCTCTTCATTGTATTTTGTCGTTTGTCTGTCTTTTGTTTAAATCTAATGCTTTTGTCTTTTAGCTTTGTAATTTTTCCAGTTTTATTCCCTAGGTCAGTCAGGGAAATTCCCAATTCTTTCATATCTTCTCTAATTTCTTTGATCCATCCTACTTCTAGCTTTTGGAACCAGAGCTTTTCAATGATATTTCTTGACAGTCTTGTTTCCGGTGTCCTTATGAGATGACCAAAGAAAGAGATTCTTTTTTTCCGCATAGTATCAGTAATAGGCTCTATTTCTCGATACACCACCTCGATACACATTTGGCACAATCCACCTTGGCCTTCTTTTTGGTGTTTTTTATTGATACACGTTCTGACAATTCTCCTCTCTATTTTCAGAATTTTATCAATTCGGTTTTTCTGAGTGATTCTAAAAAGGGTCTCGCTTCCTTAGGTGACTTCTGTCTGAACTACAGTTTTATAATGTGTAAGTTTTGTTTTAGCAGAAAGGTATTTTTTGTTATATGTTGACCAAGTTAATTTTTGGGATTTAATCATTTTATTTGTCCTGTTTTGCCATGTCACTTTTTCATTTAAATTATAAGTTATTATTTCCCCTAGATATTTAAATTGTTTTACTCTTTTAATTTTCTGATTGTTTACCGTAATGTGCTCTATTACCAGTGGATCTATGGCCATTAGTTCAGTTTTTTCGAAAGAGATATGAAGTCCTATCTTTTGTGCTAGGTTTTGAAGGCTCATGATTTGTGTTTTGGCTTCTTGAATATTATTTGCTAAAAGAGCGAGGCCATCTGCAAATCCTAGGCAATTTAGTGTGATGGAGTTTTTCTTAGTACCCATTTTTATATTTTTGGGATTTATTTCATACCATTTTCTCATGACAAATTCAAGGGCGCAGTTAAAAAGGAGTGGTGAGAGGCCGTCTCCTTGCCACAATCCAGTTTTTATGTAGAAGGGTTGAGAGAGTTCACCTCTGAATTTCACTCTGGACTGGGTATTGGTTAAAGTTAATTTTATCATGTTTATGAGTTTAGGGTGAAGGCCCAGGTTTCTCAGAATATTCAGCATGGATGGTTGGTGTATACAATGATAGGCCCTTCTAAATTTGACGAAGGTGATTATTAGTTGTTTTTTCCGTCTTTTATATAAGTCCATCATAAGTTTTAGGGATATTATTTGCTCCGGGCAACCTCTCCATGGCCTAAATCCCCCTTGGTATTCCTCAAGTTCCAGTTCAAGTTGGTCTTTGCATCGGTTGTATATGATTCTCGACAGGAGTTTGTATGTGCAATCCAGGAGAGATATGCCTCTGTAGTTTTCCGGATTAGTTTTATCCCCTTTTTTATGTAATGGATGAATGAGGGCTGTGGTCCAGTGTTCTGGAAGTTTTTCTTCGTTCCATATTTTCACGAGGCATAGATGTAGGAAAGTTTTGACTGAATAAACTGATGAGTGTTTCCAGAGTTCTGCGAAAAGCTGGTCTTCTTTGCTTGCTTTGTAGTTTATTATTTCATTTAAGGGTGCGAGAACTTCTTGAATTGTTGGCAGGTTGATATTTACTGGTGAAGTTTTAACTGGAGTTTCAGTGTCAATCTCAAAAAGCTCTGGGGGGTCGTCACAGTTGAGGAGTCTTATTGAAGGTTTCTGCCAAAATTTCAGCTTTTTTTTTATTGGTGTGGGCCATATTTCCTTTTTTTCCTCTCAGCATAAGGGTGGGTGGTTCATATCTTTGAAGAGCCTGACCAAAAATTTTATAATAGTCTCGGCAGTTAGTTTTCTTGGAACTTTCTTCTATTTGCTGAATCAAGTTTTTGGGCTTGCCGTTTGGTTCCTCTTATAATTTTCTGAGTTGTTTTCCTTTGTTAGGTGAATTCATGATTAGATTCTTCAGTTTTCTGGGTTTGGTGGTTGATCCAATCCCGGTGTCGGTCTTTGAATGCTTTGTCACATTCTTCATTCCACCATTGGTGTTTTTTTCTTGGGTTTATAGGAGCTAGTTCTTCAGCTATTTCTTTCAGTTGGAATGTCAGTTCTTTTAAATTATTAGTTAATTTGATTTTTTTTGTTGTTTCTTCAAAGATTGCATTGTTTATTAATTTATGTGGATCATAAGCTCTTTTGCTTTTAGGTTGGGATTTTTTCTTTTTATGCGGGGTGAATTTTATTTTAACTTTAATTAAGTATTATATAATAATATATAAATTATTATATAATTATACATTATATAATATTATATAAATAAATGAAATTCATTTATTATAAGTATTATTTAGTATTTATATATTTTAAGTTTTGTTATATGCTGCTAGTTGCAACACATATATGATTTTTATATTAAGAATATTTCCTAAAATATTCATAATTTAATATTATGCTATATATTCAGGTACGGCAGAACCGACTAAGCGGTTAGTTGCAGTCAATGCTCGAGTGTTGATGGGGGTAGCATGAGCACGTGGCTTTCCTCGGTTTTCGTCAGTGACCCCATTTAAGTAGGCAACATGGTTTGGATCGGCGCGCGTAATTAAAAAATAACCGATCTGTGACTGCGACGCGGCCGTAGTCGAAAAGAGCTTTTCTACGACGGTTCTACAATCCGCGAAACAATGCCGCTCGTAATTCGAACACAATTCAGTCCTGGGTTAGGCAGTTGCAAAAAAAGAGGTACACACGGCGACGCAGGTTCATCAGAACACCAGAAAATGTGCAGTTGGTTCGAGCAATCACCAAGATGTTCTGCTCGCAGCAAATGCTTGCATATATCACTTTCGAGCCATCTTTATTTAGTAGAAACAAAGCACATTTTCTCCTCAGAGGGGCTGTGAGTAAGCAAAAGTTTAGTCATTGAGCTGAAAATAACTCCCGAATTATTCATGAATGACCCCGTTACATTCCCCTAAACCAATGGTGCGTTGTGCCGTATCATAACTCGGCATGATGGACCTGTACTTCTTTGAGGACGACAACGTGACCGTGAATTGCGAACGTTATGCCTCAATGTTACGAAATTTTCTGCAGAACACAATGGAAGAGAATGTTGAAGAACAGTAGTTGGCGGAGACTGGTTCCAACAGAATGGGGATACAGTTCACCCCGCCCAAAATTCACCCAATGTTTTGAGACACATTTTTTCCGGATGTCTAATCTCCGAGGGGGGATTAGGATTTGAGCATTTGTAAGCATTGTTAAGTATAACTACAAACGTTTTTTTATTCTAATTTAATTTTCTACTACAGTAGAAACAATCTTTATATTGTTAAAATTGTAAATAACAACATTGCAACATCTATCTTTCACAGCCGTTAAATATATTTTTTTCTTTTAGCTGTTCATATTTTTATGTTTAAACTTTTATGAAATTAAACAATAAAATGATAATTACATTAATTAAGTTGATGTTTGTTTAAAACTATCGCAGAAAAAATAACAAAACTGACTAATTTTTAAATTGTTAATATTAAATATAAATAAAACTTGTAAAAATTTATTAAAAAAAAATCACACCACAGTCAATATATACATATATATAAAACTAATATAATATGTCAAAATAAATATATGTATGGGTAATATTTCATATCTGGAGTGAAAAATGCAGATCAAGCTGGAATATCAGAAAATAATACTAATTATGATTAAAACTGAAAAAAATTGGATGATGTTGAATTACGTTTGGTCAGAAATACCCTTTTAATGGTCAGTGAAAGTAACTACTCTTCTAGACAACCCACTCATCAGTCAAAGTGATGAGCAGTTAAGCTTTTAATAATGGTTTTTTAAATAGAGAATATTTTAGTTGCATAATTAACTAATTAATGATTATGATAGCCTAATGGCTGAGTTACTGGATTTTGAATATCTGTTAGAGTTTTTCTAAAGAGAGCAATACTAAGAAAAATATTTTATATAGTTTTAAAACCCAAATGCAGTCTTATTTCACACTTAAAAACATTAGCTTATCAGCAGTCAAAATTGCAGTTTTGATGTCATTTGATAAATATGACATTATGAAATAAAATTCTTGTAATATTATCGTAATAGTCACCAGTTGTTAAGATTTCACTATCAATGGTTTAAACAGGAAGGATTTAACTTTGCGATTAACCAATTAGAATTATGACATCATCATTATCGTTGGCTGCTGCCATGGATTCAAGAAAAGGTTCCTTGGGGAGTGCAATCCTTAGGAGAGAAATGTTCTGGAAACTTATAATTATTCAAATGCTGGTTTTATTTCATGTTTGATTATTATCTTTGAAAATAAATCCCATTTTGTTCACCAATATAATTAACATTTTACAGGTTCCTCTAAAAACATTTAAAAGCTGACACATTTATTAAAAGAAGCAATACTATTAAACATACTATTTATAGTATGTCTATATATCATATCACATAACCTATCCTACATCATAACCTATATATCACATAACATGATTAATAATCTCATGTATCACTCAAATGTTTCAAGTTGAGTTTCTCTTCCCCAGAAGATGTACAATGTTTTAGACTATATTTTTTTTTAAAAAAAGAAAATAAATCACTGTAATCAAACAGTTATTTCTGGCAATATTTTAAATTGTTTTTAAAATCCTCATATACTTGCTTTTGTCTGAATTGTAATAAATTGCCAGTTGCTACTTTACTTTTCAGTGGAAACACTTTATATGTCTACTTCAATTATATTTTAAAAGGCCTTTTATAGTGGTCTTTTAAACCTATCTTAGTGTGACAATCATGCATGTATATGTATATATCCTTAGCAATGGTGACTCGTAGCTAAAATTAGTGGAGGTGCTGCTCTAGAAAATTTGGCCATGGTTACAGTTTTCTGTAAAATAAAAGAACTGAATAAAAATGAATCGAATAGAATAGCTGGAAGCAGAATAATAATCTAATACTTTATTGTATTCAAAGAAATGGCACACACATTCGGTTTAAGCAAATAAATAATAAAATGTCAATACAGATAATATTTTTTAATATTATTAGATAATAACTTAAGAAAATGTTCACTTAAAAACACTATAGTGTAACAGTGATTAATTTAAATTTCTATGTACACAGAAACAAATAAATAATTAATTTTTATTAATTACCTTCTTTTGCTCTTCCAGCTTGTTTCTAGACAGATCTGGCAATCAAGTAAATATTAATGCTTGCTTTCTGCCATCTTCTGATCACTACTGAAAAAAATAACTAAACCACTTTCATATTTCTTCTACAGACTAAACTATAAAGAGAATGAACAAGGAAAGTTTGATACACATGCGGAGTAAAAAAAACACTACCTTCCACCAGCACACCTGGGTTCGGGGTTCGGCACTGTGATAGCAACAGTACTCTTTCTACCTCGTGTTCAGCTTCCTATGTGTGCATGCGCACAACAGCCAAATACCACACTGCTGGAACTGTGAAGTGTACACTCCTACAAAGATTTTTGTATCTTTTTCATAAACTGGGATGGCTGCTAACATTAAGCTTAAGGATTACATATTGTACATGTATAAAGAAAGAATTGAAGAAAAAAGGACCCATTATATTAAATGTTATTGATAATATCAAGTGGAAGTAGCGTATAGGCAGTTCCACATTGCCTATACATGAGCCGCCATTAAACCCTAGTCTTTTAAAATCTTAGTCTTTTATTTTTTGATTTGAAAATTTTCATCCCATTTTAATATTTTTAGTTGACCTGGATGTTCTCAGCTGCTAGTTTTATACAGGCAGACCTAGTTTATAGAAATGTTGTGAGTTTGTAGTTGAAAATTTCTGTAAGTTTACAGACAATGGTCATAAGCCTAGAAAGACAATTTTTTTTAATCTCTGATCTATATTTGTGAATTAAAAGGTTCTTTCCAATATTATGTATTGAAAGTATAGATCTTGATAAAAATAAAAATATTAATTAATATTTACCACTATCTTTTATTGCATAGACCAAGGCATTTACATTTGTTCTTGCTATCAGTTTTTTTTTGTATGATTAAAGAATTGAGAATTTTTTTTATGAAGACTAAACTTTAATTATATAAAATAAATCTGCTAGCCTACCCCAAGCAGTATATATATATATTTTTAAAAATTTTTTTCATATTTGTATATATGTTTTTTTAAATATAAAAACATGTATACTAGAGAAATAAAATGCCACAAAGTGCAGGAAGGAGGTAAAATGAGAAGTGACAGAATCAGAGAGGT
This sequence comes from Lycorma delicatula, assembly GCF_047948215.1. Taxonomy (NCBI): domain Eukaryota; kingdom Metazoa; phylum Arthropoda; class Insecta; order Hemiptera; family Fulgoridae; genus Lycorma; species Lycorma delicatula. The sequence continues at coordinate 35,079,110 of NC_134457.1, read as the reverse complement.
GGTTGTTATGAGTGATATTAGAAATTGTTTGATATTATAATCATATAAAAGAATAAATAAAGGTGGAATGATAAAATAGTAAATGAATAAAAGTGACAGGTAGTAAATTTCTAGGCAGGCCTAAATATAATTATGTAGAACATATTGTAGAGAAATTCATTTAAATAGTTCTTGCTAATTGCCTGCATCATCACTTGTTGGTTACATTTCTGAATTGGGAGAGGAAATATGTGAAGGTGATTGCAAGTCAAGAAAAAGAAGGTGGTGAAGGGTTACTAAACACCATACAATTTTTTTGCTTGGTGACAGCCATGCAAGAGTCTTGAATGATCTTATGCATAGTGATATGGGGTCGGAGTACAGTGTGACTTAAGTGGTTAGGCTGGGGGGGTCCTTTGTCTTTTGTTCTTCATGAGGTGGAGGACCTATTTAAAGATTTTTCTCCAAGTGACAGTGCTGTCATGAAAATTCAAAATGCTCTCTCTATATTTTTTTCAAAAAGAGATGAATAAAATAATATTGTAAATGACTGTAAAATACTACAAAACTGTATTGATATAAATTTATTGGGATTTCAACTGAAGATTTTTTCATTAAAATGATTACATTCGTGATTGTAAGTTTCATTAACATTGCATGATCATAAGCAGTTGATGTTATATGATATTTAAACAAATCTGCATACATATTTCTGACAAAAATTGTCCACCTGAGAAGCCTAATGCAATGGTTTTATTCATATTTAATGCTAAATTGTTACTTTTTGAGCTACTATAATAGAATTTTCAGTTCCTTTTAAATAATTATCTTCAGATATAGATACAGTTGTGCCATCTGTGAAAAGGGTTACAGTGAATGGCTGAAGATTTTGAGGATGGTCATTAATAAACAATAAAAAAGCAAGGCACTGAGAACACTTCTCTGAGGCATTCCATGTTTTACATCTTGAATGAAGGATGGAAGGCCCTAAATTTTACACATGTATTCTTTCAAAAGATGAAATTTCAATATCTCTTTACATTTGATTTGATATGACTTCAACAAATTGTAAGCAGCTCCTCTGATACCACAGCTACTAAGTTTTTCATCAGTAAAATATGAAGAAATAAATTGAATCAAAAAAGTGAAAATTAAATCTTTATGTTACGTATGAAATTTAAAACATTTTCTAAAACCTATGAAATAGCTGAATTAGTTGGTAGTTTTTTTCTAAAACCATACTGAAAGTTTGTTAATACATTAAGATTTTCAAGAAAAGTTAAAAGTTGATCTTTTATAATTTTTTCAAACATTTTTGGAAATAAGACATTAACAAAATTGGCCTATAATTTTGTAAATTATGAGCTGAACCATTCTTAAGGAGGGGAATAATAACAGAAGCCTTAAGGCAGTTAGGGAATATTTATTGAAAATTGGCCCTTGTTGAAAATTTATTAATTAAATTTGTAAGCGAGATTAATCATCTACTTCTTTTAAAATGCTTGCAGCAATATCATCAATACCTACAGAATATTTACTCATTGTATTTAAAATACAACTTTTAACTTCCTGGATATTCCACAGAGAATAAAAATACTGTTTATTAATAAAACATGTTTGAAATGGACTATTGTTTTTTTAAATACTGAAAAAAAAAAATTATTAAATTCCTCTGCTACCTGAATAGGGGATAAGATAAAGAAGCTGAGTCCTTTTGTTTTCTGGTGAAGTTATCTGATCTGTTTTATTCTCTAATCTGCATTTGATAACTGGCCATTTTAGACTTATTGTTTGAATCAGATAATAAATTTTATAACATAATATTTTAGAAGAACAAATAACTTTAACGTAAAGTCATTTGTCATTTTTCAAATAATTCTGGAAGTTATCAAACAAATTACACATGTATTTAGACATTTCATGAACATTTCTTATTGTAAAAATAATTTTGTTAAAATTCCTTTAATAATACACACATTTTTGTTTTCATGTTTAAACCTTTTTTTTACTAAAGGGCAAGCTAGAAAGAAAGGCTTATGAAACTCATTAGGAAATTGCTAATTTTTCAACAAGCTAAAAAATTGATATTACTTTACAATTTTTTTCTGACAACAAAGTTCTCTAGTTTTCTACATTAATCACACTTTTGAAAGAAAAAAGTAATCATTTTCTGATCTCATGTTTTCATTTATAAATGATGCTTTTTTGGTTCCTATAAAATCAAAATATTTAGAACTGTTAACTAAAACTGAGTTAATAATTCATTTTTCTTAAAATTAATATTCTGTTGAAAGTTAACTATCATCAAACACTATGACATTGAATTTATTAGGAATTTTAAAAAGAATTTCCAATAGTTTAATTAGAAAGGTTTCAAAAGAACCAGAAGGAGATTTATAAATTACCATCAATATCAACTTTAGACTAGAGCATTGAATTGCACAGAATTTTGAGACTTTCATTACATTTATAAAATATTCATTAATGAACATTTTTAAATGAGTAATATATCTATCTTCTTCTACAAGATTAATAAGTTTTATTAGCAAAAAAAAAAAAAAAAAAAAAATTGTACGAAATTAGTTAGACATCCCTCTGAAATGTAAAAAAATCATTATCTATTCCTGATCATATTGCAAGTTATATCTTTTAATAGGAATATTATTGGTAATATGTTATGTCATATGATTCATTCACTGTACTAATCATTAACAAAAACAAATTTTTTTTAATGCTGTTTTGAGCCCCACTTATCTTTTCGTGCTTTTATAGTTGTCTCTATAGAGTAATGGGCAAAACAAACATATTTGTAGAAAAATAAGTAGGAAGTGGAAACATTTTGTTAAGGATTTAAAAAATTAACCAAAAGTTTTTTTTTGGGAAAGAAAAGGATTTTATGGAATCATAAAAGCAACTTATTGTTGGTTATGATAAACCTTGCAGATTGATGAATGGAATGAATTGATAATTGATGGTTGATTAATGAATGGAATGTTGTTCTATTATGTATATTCTAATCTTGATTGGTGAAGTAAACTACAGTCAAATGAGCTATCAAGCTGAATTGAATTATCAATTCTGGGTTATTATAACTTATAGTATTCTTTGTTTGTAGATCACATTTTTAAACATTAATTTCTAATGTACATCTTGTATATGGATATGTGCATAGTAAGCAGATTTTTGTGCTGATCTTCTATAACTGGTTCAGCTTGGGGCTATTTTAAAACTAAACTGCATAAAAATAAATTATGTTAATATTGGTCATTTCATAAGTTGCTCCTGCAGCAGTAATTTAATTAATCTCTCTTCTGTATTAAATTCTTCATTATTGTGTATATTGATATCTGAGATAGTGAAAAAAATAAGCAACAAAATATAAAAATCAAGAAAATTTAAAGTAATAGTCCCACTTTAGAATTTTGTGATAATGAAATAAAATTAATTTGAAAAAACAATTCCAGCAAATTTTATGAGCTTTAAATTATAGCCTGAGATGTCGGTTATTTAAATTATAATGTAAGAAAGTCTTTATAAAATGGGTGGCCTCTTGAGAGAAAAGTTTAGGATAAGATACGTGTATGGCAGACACTGAAATTTTGGGGACTACCATGTACTAACAGAGAGACAGACAGATTCATGTTGATAGACATACAGTGAACAAATTACTCCGAACAAAGGGAATTTTTGTTATATTGTAGGGAATTTTCATTCTGTGACTGACTGCTTGGTGTTTCAGGTTATGTTGTTAGTTCATATACAAACAGAATTAGTGGTTTTTGTGCTTTAATAATTCATTGTCAGTTAGTTTTTGGTGACCTTGTGAGTTTCTGTTATAAGTTTGTTAGTCATTTCTAGTTAATACAATAGATATAACCCCACAAAAGTGATCAAAAATTGTGCTTTGTCCCAACACACACAAATGACTCAAAGACAGTTTGCTAATGAGTATAGTGTGGGGTTAGGTACTGTAAATGAAATCGTGAAAGGTTTAGGGAAACAGGTTCTATCTCTCCAAAGAGAAAAGAAAAATGTAGATGGAAAAATAAAACCATGCCTACACACGATTTATTACTAATAAGAAAAAGCAAAATTAATCCACGATTGTCAGCTGACCTTAATAGGGACTTGAGAGTGAGTGGGACTAATGTTTCTAATATCACAGTTTGTAGAAGACTGTTGGCAGTGGGGAGGATTGCTTGGAAACCCAAAAAAGAAGCAGTTACTGACACAGGTTATGAAGACAAAAAGACTTCAATGGGCAAAGAAACATAAGGAATTGAGATGTGGAAAAAAGTTATTTTTTCAGACAAGACTCATTTCTTTGTCCAAGGGGAGAGAGTAGCCTACATTCGTAAATCAGATGAGAAAACTACGCCAGCAACCTGCAACAAACTCCCAAACACCAAGCCAAAAAGATGTTTTGGGGATGCTTTACTCATGAAGAGCCAGGAGCACTTATGTTTGTGGATGGGATGATGAAATTGAACCAACATGATAACATGCTACAGAAAATTGTTCCACTTACGCAGAACTCATTTTCCAACAGGATCTTGCAACATGTCACATGTCAAAGAAAATAAGAGTTCTTCAAAAACTTCTAGTGATCTCATGGACAGGCAACTCCCCCGAACTGAATCCCATTGACAATTTATGGGCCATACTAAAAAGACTTGGGAAAGTGAATTGTAGCAAAAAAACTGACCTTATTAGTTCAGTGATACAGGTTTGGTTTCAAGAAAAAGAGTATTAATGAGATAATAAAAAACAAAGGAGGACACATAAACTATAAAATTTGAGTAAGTTTGACTATTAAACATTTTTTCTGTTAAAAATACTGTGTTCGGATTAATTTGTTCGCTACTCTATATATATATATATATATATATATAGTTATACTATATATTATATATAAATTTAATATATAATATAATAATAATAATAATTAATATTATTATTATTATATGTTTAATAGTCAAACTTACTCATTTCTTTGTCCTAGGGGAGAGAGTAGCCTACATTCGTAAATCAGATGAGAAAACTACGCCAGCAACCTGCAACAAACTCCCAAACACCAAGCCAAAAAGATGGCTCGGTGTCAAGTACATATATATACTATATATGTATATATAGTAGCGAACTATATATATAACTATATAGTTATATATTTATATATATATAAATATATAGTATAACTATATTTTATATTATATATATATATATATATTTATACTATATTAGTATAAACTACTATTATACTCATAATTTATATACTATAAGAAAAAACAAAATATTTCTAAATTTGTATCCTGAACGGGTATTTTTCAGGATGTCAAAAAAGGCGGTTTAAAACATGGAAGACAATGATGTAAGAAAAACCTGTTACAGGCAGCAGCACAGTCTACGTACAGCCAATTGTGTGTTAACTCAAAAGTTGTTCGTACCGTGATTAATTTGTTCTTTTCGATTATAGTTGTAGCTTGTCTTTTTTGATTTAGGATTGCTAAGTTTATATTAGTTAAACGGGGTTTTGTTTTTAACAATGAATCCTTGTATTGTACCGTGTGTACCGCAAGATCCTCACGGCGACGACAGATGGATGAGCCAGGTGTGTTATAGGTTAGAATTGGAAGTGAAATTTACATTATTTGTAACCGAACTGTTCTGAATGAGTATCATGTTAGAAATTCAGTGCGTTGTGTATGAATAAAATAAATTTTGGTTTTATGTAAAAAGTCTAGTAATGTTTATATGTCTTTCATTTTTAGAGTTAATCAGTTATTAAAATAGTTCATAAACCTATTTCGTAATTGAACTAACGTTGATTATTTGATTTTTCCGTCTACAGCAGTGTTGTGTCATGTTTAATTTGTTAAGAATTTTTTCTTAGCTATGCCATAACTTGAAATTACTGCTATTGGTGTTTGCTTAATTGTATTTTAGTGGTCTGCTTCATTCAGTGATAATGCAATTTTTGATAAGTATTTAATATAAATTGACATTTATACAAATAGATATTTGTTCCAAATACATGTGAAATCTTGCAAATAGATTTCTTTGAATAGTTTTATCACTTTTGATCTTCACTTCATTTAGGTAAGTTAGGTTTTCGGGTAATTAGTTATATCAATAGAGGATTGTGTGTACCATGTTTGTGAAAAGTGAGATTATACATGGCAACTGAGGGGGAAAAGATAAGTACTAAAGTGTACATTAAGTAATGTATTGGTCTGCCACTAGCTTTGCTACTGTTAGTTGTGTTTCTACCTTCTTACCCATATAAATTGTTTTTTTTCCTTCTAATTTTTACAGTATACTTTTGATAATCGTATAAAATTTAAACTTTTAAAGAAAAGAAATGCTCGTCTACCTGCCTACAGGTGAGTAGATTGAATTACTCAGATAAATTGTAGAAATGCATTAATGGATTTGTAACAAATTAAGTAACGAATAAGAAGTAAGACAACTTTTTTTCTGTAGAAATTTAGCAATTTTAAACCATAAAATTAAATACTTCCTTGAATATTTTATATTTTAGCTGAGATAAGAAAGTTATCAGTAATTATATTAACATTCTTATAATTATTTACTTGAATTTTTTTATTATGTAATTCCTTCGTCTTTGTTGTAATGTGATAAAATTATATTTTAACCTACCAAGCAACATGTGTTACATTCAGCACATACTCGTATATGTGTGGTTAACATAAAATTCTTTTCTTTAGTCTTATTGTCATCTGGATATATTACAATGGTTACCATCCTTTTTGCAGCAACTTCAGAGTTTTCTGTGATGACAATTTATTTTTTCTTATGATAAAGGACATTATCTACTATTATAATAGGTTTAGGGTAAAATTATTTAGAGAATCTTCTTGGTTGTTAACTGTTACTGTTTATCTGTGATAGTTCTTTCCCGAATTCCCCCCTATGAAAGTAACTAGCTTCATGAAGTAACCCATTCTTTGATGTGATAATAAATTATTAACTGATAAATGCCAATATTTCCTAGAAAGTCAAAATTTACATAGAACCTAATGTAAATATCTTGATCTAAATAAATTTTGTATATTTCACTACTTCTCCCATTTATCAATCTTTTTATACAATTATTGTTTTGTTATCAGAATCATAAATTTTTTCAGTTTTACTTTTTCCACAGTAGTCCTTTTTACAGATTTTTTTGCTTGCAGGTTTTGTCATTTCATTAGAAATTGAATTTTTCATTATCAGCAGATGATTACCTGTTAATAGAAACTACCAGTACAAAAATAAGGTTTATAGCTCAATTGAAATAAAAAATCCAAACCCATAAGATTTAGAAGTGTAATTTTCATAAGATAATAAATCAACTATTTATAACTTTCAAAAAAAAAAAAACTGAAACTAAACTAAAAAGTAAATTTTTAATTTGATTTGTCTTCAATTTCTGATATGATGGTCTCAGGCTATCATATCATATCATAATATGATTTGAATGGTATTCAATATTTTAAATTATTTTTATATGATATTCATTTTAATAATAATTTACATTTAAATAGTTTTGAGAGAAATACTATTAGAAATAATTAAGTAGTAGCGAATTAATTTATTTTTCTGTGTAATCACATTGTTGTAAATATTATAATTGAGGTTTTTTTTTAAGTAGCACTTCAAAAAATTAATTTGAGTGCGTATAAGCTTTTGTTTTTTATGTATCTTTCTTTTTAATTTGCACAGGTCAATAAGAATAGAAAAGCAAGATTTAATTGATTTATATTTATTAATTTTACTTGAAAAGAACATTATATCGGAAATATTAACGATGCAATTTGAATCGTATATACATATAGTAATTGTTTATAAGTTATTGTTGCATATTAATACTGTTTGTTTACAACCCCACATAATGCTTTAAGTTCATACTGTCACACACTTAAGATTACATTACTGGTTAATTTTTTTTTCAGTCTAATTCATGTTACTATTATTTTATGTGTAATTACCAAAAATAACAAATTTTGTACACTAATACTAGTAAATGGTTAATTATATTTAATATTTATAAATATTGTGCAGAATTATTGAATAGTTTATTTTTACAACTTTTTTTTTATTACAATAGTTCGTTATTTTTACAATTTTGTTGATACTTGGCAATTTAATGTTTCACAAATGATAATTGAAAAAATATTTGTCACAAATATTGATTGAAAGATGTATATTTAAAAAAAATAATCATACATTCATAACGTGAGGGGGGGACTTCTAACTGTGTGGTAACTTAATTTTGAAGAGAAACTATTTCAATGTAATAACAACAGAGTTAAGAATGTAACATTGCGTTTGTGGTAGTGCACCATGTCAACTACATTAGACAGATGATTATCTTAACTGCATAGGCTGTTATTTATAGTTAAAGCTTATTTATCTGTTTACTTAATTTTTAAATAGAACTGTATGACTTTTGTTTCTTTTTTTCAGCATAATAGACATATTTTGGAAACGAAGGAAAGGGAACCTGAAGTTGTTTTAATAGGAGATTCAATAATTCATCATTTGCAATACAGACCAGTTTGGAGTGAACTTTTTGAACCACTACATTGTCTTAATTTTGGAATATCGGGTGATTCAACACAACATGTTTTATGGAGAATAAATAATGGGGAATTGGATAATGTACAACCGAAGGTAAAGAAATATTCTATTATTGTTAAAAGATTGTGTTCGTTCATTTGTTCTCAGTATATTTAATGTTTTAATTTATTTAAGATTAATACAACAGACTTTATAGTGGTACTTGTGTAAATTTGGTTGCATATTACTCTCAACATTTGAATGGTATGAGATTACCTGTTTATAATACCTTGCTTATCTCCATTACTTCAGGTGACATCACCAAAGATGTAACCACTATCAAATGTTTGATGGTTGTATCACTAGAATTAATATGGTATCATCAAAGATGTAACTGTTGCTAAATGTGATAGTTTTCACTATTTTTTGGTAACACATTTTGGTGCAGTCTGTGTATATGTCCATATTTATTACTTTTTACATACAATAACAGTATAACTATATTTAATACAGAACATTGTATTAAATAACAATTTGTTAATAATTTATTAACAGTAATTCTTATTTCTTCATGAGTGTGATTCAATATATAGCACATATAATGGAAATGAAGTTGAATATATTTGTATCTATATATGTAAAATAATAAAAATAACTTCAAGAAAGTGTTTGAAAATTATTTCTGTTTCTGAGCATATCAGTATGATACATTGACAAATAACTTCTGAGTGTGGTGTTGGACTAGAGACAGTGAATGCTATTTTAAAACAATTTAAAGAAACTTTTCTTGGTCCTCAAAGGAAAAGTAAATGTGACTGTAAATGAAGAACTACTCCCAACGCAGTATCAGTTCTTAGTGAGAAAAAGTAAACTTGATCCAAAATTATCTGCTACAAGAATTAGCAGCTTGTAGAACCGATTTACAAGTGATAACCTCTCTGATTTAAGACGCCAACTTCTTGGAGCTGGATGGAAAGTGTGTTGGCCAGCTAAAAAGCAGGTTTAACAAGAGCAGTGTGTAAAAAAAGGCATTAGTGTGCCAAAGTACGTGCTAACTAGATCCAAAGATCCAAAAAGAATGGAAAAATCTTGTGTTTCCTGACAGATCACATTTGCATGATCAGGGACAAAGGGTTCTATAGGTTAAAAAAGCATCAGATGAAAACACATCACCAGCTCATATACAACAGTTAATTAAACATCCCCAGAAGAAAAAGTGTTTTGGAGTTTTTTCACATTTGAAGGCCTTTGTTAATTTCTTCCAGTAGATGGTGTGTTGAAACATGATTATTTCAAGATAATGTGGGAAAGAGATGTGATACAATGTTAAAAAAAAACAATTCCACATGGTAATGTAGTGTTCCAACAAGATTTGGTGCCATGCCACACTGCCTAAAAAGAGTAAACAAATTTTTTGAAAAATAAAACATTAAAGTGCTCTTGTGGACAGACAGCTTCTGACTTAAACCAAATTGAAAATCTTTGAGCAATAGTCTAAAAACGACTCAAAAATGAATTGTATCACAGAAATTGATCTCTTTAAAGCAGTAATATCAGTATGGTTTCATGATGAAGTAAAAAAAAAATATGTTATACACTTGTCGAATCTGTGTTAAATTATGTATGTGAAGTGATTAAGAATAAAGGAGGACATATTAATTACAATTCCAATTGTACAGGTATGATTTTTTTCAAAATGAACTTAATTTTTATTAAATAACATCTGTGTTTGGATTAATTGCATTATATATACAAGGGTGGGGTGAAAAGTTTAGTCGTGTATAAGAAAACAACATTTTTCTGGGTACATTTTGATTTATTTTTCAACATAGTCACCATTAAGGTTTATAGACTTAGCCCAATGTTCCACTAGAGCGCTTATACCAGTTCAGTATGTTGATTTATCCATTTTCTTAAAATAAACATGTAAGATGGCAGTAACTTCATTACTGGTCAAGAATGTCTTCCTTCCAAGCAATTTTTTTAGGTTAGAAACTAGTGATAAGTCACTGGTAGCCAATCTCATCAACCGTCACAATTCATCGTAAAAATTCTTTTGGGTTGCGCCAAAAGAGCTCAGTCACTTGAAATGTTTTTTTTTTTGGTTGGGCGTGAGCAAACGCTGTTCACATCTTGTGCAAAATTTGTTCATGCAAAATATTGTGCATGTGTTCTCTTTTAACATGCCTGTAGACTCTGTTAACGTGTTCATTGTCATTCATCAGTCTGCCAAGATAGTTTTGTCATCATGAAACCATCTATCATTTCTGGTGTACTCGCCTAAGAAGGATGTCCACTGTGTGGTTCATCGCTAGTGCATGTTTGACCCTATCTTTATGCCTGGTCGTGGTGCTGTCTCGTTGAAACCAAGCATTATTAATTTCATTTTCAGTTAGCTCTCTCTTGTACCAGTGAATGATTTCACAATAACAAGGTGAATTTGTTGTTTCTGCGAAGAATATTGGGCTGACTATTCTTTTCTTGAATATGGAAATCCACACTCTAATCTTCTGGTTATGTTGAGGAATTTCATGTATGGTATGTGGGTTTTTGGCAGACCATAAATGTGAGTTTTGTGCATGATGCGTATATCCTGATAAATGGAACTGTGCCTGTTCGGTGCAGAAAACATAGTCAAAAATATAATCAGAATTTCCCACTAGAAACTGTTGAAACCATTCAGAGTAATGAATTTGCTTTATATGGGATGAGACTGAGTTTCTTATTGACTTCTTTATTTACAGTTGCGACACCGATGTTTTTCTGTTGGACCAACTTTTGTGTGGACTTGTTAGGACTATTTTACATAGCAGCTGATATGTCTTGCAGTTTTTCTTTTCAGCAAAATTCTTCTCAGAGCACTGCTCACCACTTACCACTTGCTCATAGCCCTATATTTCTTGATTAATGCTCTTACATTTTAAATTAGGAATGGCATACCTGGAAATCCATACAAAACAGGTCTTCACTGTGTGTGTATACTCCTCACAATACTCAAAAGAAGAGTGTACATTGAGAACTATTCAGTTTTCTTAAATTTACACCATTCTGAGCACACATAGAAATAAACACTCTCAATCTTTCAGCATTTTGACACCATATCATATTTTTATACTTTTAGATGTAAAAATTACATCTGAAATCGTGAATTTACTATTACAGTAAACCTCTATATAACAAAATCAACAATTTTGGAAAAGAATTTGTTAAATAGAGGTTTTATCTTATATTTAAAAGTATTAGGTTGTAGTTGGTAATCTGAATTGGAAGTTTTAAGTGGATTGGATGTTTTTAATTTAACTTTCGATATTCTTTGTAATACTTTATCAGTGAATATTATTATTTTATTAACATCTTAACTATTGTTAATATATATACATATATATATTTATTTATTTATTTATTGTACCTATTTATCAGTATTTACTGATGATTATTTAACAGACAAAATGGCCATCTAGTTGTAGATAGTCAATTTTTTATGAACAGTTTATAAGCATTTTTTAGTTATTCATTTAAGGTAAAATATTATTTATAATATTGTGTGGCATATTCTGTGTGAAAACATAATAAAAAGTTTTAGGAATGCTTATGAAAATGTTTTATTACTTCATAAAATGTTTAAGGATTTAGATATTAGATATTTTAAACTTTGCGTAGCATCATTCTTTTTTAAATTATGCTGTATGCTACTTTTTAAGGTTGAAAGTTCATAAAATATCAAAATTTTCACTCCTGTGTGAATTAGAAATGTTATTTTAACAGAAAAACAAAAACTTTTTTGGTGCAGTTGGAAGTTCATACTATATGTAAGTACCTAAAATCATTATGCTAAAATAGTTTTATATTTTTAAACTGAGGGATAATTATTATTTATGGGATAGGCTGTTAATGTTATGGAGAAGAGTGGTGACCAGATTATATGGAATGATATTTTTCTTCCCAAATAAATTAGGTAAAGGGTCTGCTGTGAGATCCTTTATTATTTCTGTTATCCACCATTCGTAGAAAGATAAGGAGTAATCACTAGTAATTGATTTAGCCTCAATAGATTATTTAATTTCATTTTTTTTTCTTCTTGTAAGTATGTAACTTTTATGTATAGATATATTTTATTAATGTGTAATGATGACATAACACTGTTTTACCACTATTTGTATTACAGGTTGTTGTTGTTCTAGTTGGAACAAATAACGTAAAAGAGTCTACTGAACATGTAGCCGAAGGAATTATTGAAATAGTTAAAACAATCCGAGGACTTCTTCCAGATTGTTATGTTGTTGTAGTTGTAAGTATTAATTATATTAGTTCATGTTATTAATTTTTATCTATAAGAAATTTGAATTTTGACTGTATACTGCTACATATAGTAATTTTTTATTTTATTTTGTTGGTAGATCCAAAAGGTACAGATTGGTCCTTCTAGAATTGTTGATATTTTTATGTTTTTTTTAATACGTCACAAAGTGCTAGTCAACAAGGCTAGGTTCTCTCATTCAGAGAGTTTACAAATTGTTAATGTGTTCAGTCTTGTACCAGTGGTACTAGGAAAGTAGTTACAACTCCTGCTGTGAAATTAGATTGCTGCTTTAAACATTGTCTGCGTTTATGGACACAGATGCATTTCATGACAGTGTCACTACATTATATTAGGCATTATATTAATTAGGCTTCATTTTTAGTAATTACTTAATTATGACTTTAATTAATTATTGACATCAAGAAAATCTGATATGAAGCAGATGCTAGTAGTTCTCAAATTCAAACACCACAGAAACAAAAGAAATATACTCCTCATAATAAATTTGAAATAAATGATTTCAACAGGTATGTTATTAGAAGAGAATTTCCTAGACATTTAAAATTATTATTATTATTATTATTATTATTATGCTTTTACGGCCAACATGGGACCACTTAAGTCAATTTTAGTTGGATCTTTTCTGAGAAAAGCGTGTTATTTTACTCTTCCAAGCTGCCCAGTATTTCTTCAACCATTCAGATCTTGCTTTCTTTTCTTCATCCAAAAACACCCTCTTCATTGTATTTTGTCGTTTGTCTGTCTTTTGTTTAAATCTAATGCTTTTGTCTTTTAGCTTTGTAATTTTTCCAGTTTTATTCCCTAGGTCAGTCAGGGAAATTCCCAATTCTTTCATATCTTCTCTAATTTCTTTGATCCATCCTACTTCTAGCTTTTGGAACCAGAGCTTTTCAATGATATTTCTTGACAGTCTTGTTTCCGGTGTCCTTATGAGATGACCAAAGAAAGAGATTCTTTTTTTCCGCATAGTATCAGTAATAGGCTCTATTTCTCGATACACCACCTCGATACACATTTGGCACAATCCACCTTGGCCTTCTTTTTGGTGTTTTTTATTGATACACGTTCTGACAATTCTCCTCTCTATTTTCAGAATTTTTTCAATTCGGTTTTTCTGAGTGATTTTGAAAAGGGTCTCGCTTCTGTAGGTGACTTCTGGCTGTACTACAGTTTTATAATGTTTAAGTTTTGTTTTAGCAGAAAGGCATTTTTTGTTATATGTTGACCAAGTTAATTTTTGGGATTTAATCATTTTATTTGTCCTGTTTTGCCATGTCACTTTTTCATTTTAATTATAAGTTATTATTTCCCCTAGATATTTAAATTGTTTTACTATTTTAATTTTCTGATTGTTTACCGTAATGTGCTCTATTACCAGAGGATCTATGGCCATTAGTTCAGTTTTTTCGAAAGAGATATGAAGCCCTATCTTTTGTGCTAGGTTTTGAAGGCTCATGATTTGTGTTTTAGCTTCTTGAATATTATTTGGTAAAAGAGCGAGGTCATCTGCAAATCCTAGGCAATTTAGTGTGATGGAGTTTTTCTTAGTACCCATTTTTATATTTTTGGGATTTATTTCATACCATTTTCTCATGACAAATTTGAGGGCGCAGTTAAAAAGGAGTGGTGAGAGGCCGTCTCCTTGCCTCAATCCAGTTTTTATGTAGAAGGGTTGAGAGAGTTCACCTCTGAATTTCACTCTGGACTGGGTATTGGTTAAAGTTAATTTTATCATGTTTACGAGTTTAGGGTGAAGGCCCAGGTTTCTCAGAATATTCAGCATGGATGGTCGGTGTATTCAATCATAGGCCCTTTTAAAGTCGACGAAGGTGATTATTAGTTGTTTTTTCCGTCTTTTATATAAGTCCATCATAAGTTTTAGGGATATTATTTGCTCCGGGCAACCTCTCCATGGCCTAAATCCCCCTTGGTATTCCTCAAGTTCCAGTTCAAGTTGGTCTTTGCATCGGTTGTATATGATTCTCGACAGGAGTTTGTATGTGCAATCCAGGAGAGATATGCCTCTGTAGTTTTCCGGATTAGTTTTATCCCCTTTTTTATGTAATGGATGAATGAGGGCTGTGGTCCAGTGTTCTGGAAGTTTTTCTTCGTTCCATATTTTCACGAGGCATAGATGTAGGAAAGTTTTGACTGAATAAACTGATGAGTGAACTGAAATTTACTGCTACTAAGGAAAATTATAAAATCTATGGGTTTTCAATTCAGGAAATGTAAAACCAGTAGACTGAGTTTGTGTGAATGAGATGATGTAAAAATGAAATGTGCATTTTTCTTAGGTATTTGAGAAAAAATACAACTTCTGAGCAAAATAGACTGGTTGCATACTTAGATGAAACTTGGGTACACACACAGTATATGGTAAAAAAAGTGCTGGCAAAGTGATGATGTACCAGGTGTTATTGTTAATAGTAGTCCTGGTGATTGTTTAATTTTGGTTTATGCAGGTGGGAACATGGGATTGATAGTTGTTGTTTTTTGAATGTATGATTCAAAGAGTAAAACAGAAGATTATCATAAAGAGATGAACAGTGAAAATTTTTTGAAGTACATTAAAAAACAAGTGATTCCAGGACTACTAACAAATTCTATTTTAGTCACCATCATCCAATTCTTTGAAAAAAGATATTCAAGAATGGCTTCAAAATAATTAAATTAACTAGGACCCAGTCTGACAAAAAAGAACTTTTAGAAATTGTCAAACTACACCGCCCGGGACATAGACAATGTAGTAAATAACTAAGGAATTACAGTGCTTAAATTGTCACCTTACCACCTAGATTTTAACCCAATTGAATTTATTTGGAATCTACGAGGGTAAATCAATTATTATCCGCAATGTAGTTATAAATTTTATTGGTAGGAAACTTACTTGTACATCATTTTTCAATATAGTTCCCTTGCATTTCAATGCACTTGGTCCGTTGTTGCACAAGCTTCCTGATGCCCTCATAAAAGAAGGTTTTCGGTTGAGCTGCGAGCCAGGAGTGCACTACTTCTTTCACTTTTTTGTCCGAGATAAATCGACGGCCCCTTAATGCCTCTTTGAGTGAACCAAACAAGTGGTAGTTAGAAGGGGCAAGATCAGGACTATACGGAGGATGAACCAGTAATTCACAGTTGAGTTTCTGGAGCGTTTCAGCAGTGTGGGCAGCAGTATGTGGACAGGCATTGTCGTGCAACAACACAACACCTTTCGACAGTCCTCGGTGTTATGCTTCAAATTGCAGGCTTCATCTTGGTAGTAAGCATCTCATTGTAACGTGCATTGTTTATTGTCGTGTCCTCTTTCTTCATAATTTCTAGTACTGGTCCTTGTGAGTCCCAAAAAACTATAAGCATCAGTTTTCCTGCGGACGGTTGGGTCTTGAACTTTTTTTGCAGGGAAAATTTGGATGTTTCCATTACATACTGTGCCGTTTACTCTCCGGCTCGTAATGATGGATCCATGTTTCGTCACCAGTGAAGAGTCTGTCTAAGAAGATGTTCCATTTGTTACCATAGCGATCCAAATGTTTTTGGTAGGTGTCCAAGCGCATTGGTTTATGCAACTGTGTGAGTTGTTTTGGGACCCATCTTGCACAGACTTTTATGAAACCAAAGTCTGTTGTGGATGATTTTGTAGGCAGAACCATGACTAATTTGCAGATGATGTGCCACTTCATCAATAGAGTTACTTGTCTGTCTAAGAAAACCATGTTAAATGCACACTCAATGTTTTCCTCATTTGTGGTGATGAATGGTCGTCTGGCTCCTGCGTCGTGCGTAGCACTTGCGCAACCTTTTTTTAATTTTTCAATCCATTCGCAGACACTCCGTTGTGGCAACACACTGTTCCCATACTGTACCAAAAGTCTTCGATGAATTTCAGCCCTTGATACACCTTTTGACCAAAAAAAAATGGATCACTGAATGTTGCTCTTCTTTGGTGCTAACAGAAAGCGTAGCAGCCATGGTTAATGGCAGGGCAGCGATAATGGAACTAACCCTGCAGCATCAAACCTGCATAGACATAACAACAATTAAACCACGCATGCGTCATCTATGCAACACAACAGTACTACCAACATAAACAAAAATATAACTAAATTGCAGATAATTGACTTACTCTTGTAGTTAAAAAAAAAATTGATCGTAGTATGTCCCACATGTCATTAACAGAACTGAGAGCCATTACATTAGATGCAATTTCATAAATTACTGCAGAGACTGGAAAAGTTCAGGAGGTAATGGATTCTTCTTGGAAAACAGATGCCTTAAAAAAGATGCCATTGAAAGCATGATAAATTAGAAATTGAAAAATAATTAAACATTTATATAATAATAATTAATTGAAATTTAAATATTTAATCAGAATTGAAAATTAGAAATTGAAGTTGAAAGCCTTGTAAATACACAGTATGTCTGAAAATTTCCCGAACTAAATTAAATAAAAATATAGATTTAAAGCTAAACAAATTTACTCACATCTGTCCTCTACATAGAACCCTTCTCTTGTTATAAACTTGTTGTAGTACTTTTACTGCCTGTCAAATGCTCTGAAGAAATCACTTTGTGGGATCGCCTTCAACTGCTTGGTGCAAGCCATTTGGATGGCCAGAATTTTATCGAAAAAGCGGCCTTTCATCTTCAACTTAAATTTCTGAAACAGAAAATAGTCTGCTGGAGCCAAGTTGGGTGAATTATAAGATGGTGATTTGATTTGCGGCATAATTATGTGTTAAAACTGTTACCATGTGTGCCGGGTGTTGTCATGCAAGATAGTCCAACTGCCAGGATCCTGGTACTTGTGCTGGATTTGATGAATGCGACGCATGAAACGTTTTATTACTTCCAAATAGAATTTAGAATTCACTGCTTGACCAGTTGGGGAAAATTAATGATGAATCATGCTCTTTGGGTTGAAGAATGCAATCAATATCATTTTCACTCTTGATTTTTGCTGCCTGATTTTCCCTTTGTGCTCCAGGACTCAACCAAGCAGCGGATTAATTTTTCTTTTTTGGATAATACATGATGCACCATTTTTCATCCCCAATTACAATTTTTTGCAAAAAATTTGGGTCATTATCGGCAGTTTCAAGAAAGACGCACCTGTTTTTGCTTCTTTGATTAAGAAGTGTGGAACAGACCGAGTGCACACCTTTTGGCAGTTCACTTTTCTGTTGGAATTGTATGTAGTGCATCTTTACCAATGTTTAGCTCTTCTGATATGTCCTGAAGGGTAAGATGAGATTGTGCAAGTAGGAGTACGCACACTTTTGTAACATTTTCATCGTGAACAGCTGTTGACGGCCTCCTGCTTTGTTCATCGTCATCCAACGACTCTCTATTTTCTTTAAACCGCTTCCACCACGTGTATGTTGTAGTGCAGCTTCATCACTGAATGGTTGCTGTATCATTGAATAAGTTTCAGCAAATAATTTTTGAAGTCGAACACAAAATTTTATCTTGCTTCTCTGTTCCATGTCGTGAGCTTGTACAGGGTCACGTGAACACAGCGTATACGGCCGAATATAACTCTAGATTGGAGTGATGAAATATGATGAAATTTTATACACATACTCGTCAGACATTGTATTACATAGTTCCTTGGTTGTCTGAGAGATGGCACTACTTGTGTCGACTACAGAAATTTATTTCGGGAACTTTTCAGATCTGTTGTGTGTAGGGATGAATAATGATGAGAAATCAGATAGTAGACGAATTTGAAATTAATTCTGGTGAGAGTGAAACTAAAACTGTGTCAAGCTCATAAATTGAGAGTTGTTGGCCTATCACAGAAGATAGTTCTATAGCAACTGCAGACAAAACTGGTTAAGGACTGTATTAAGGTGATATTGATAATTCATTTATTTAATAAATTAATATAAAAATATTATTTTATTTTTTATTCGGCAGCTATATCTAACTACTTGTGATTCTGTAGGCCTGTATACCCAAATTATTACTATCAGATTTGAATATTATGCTGTGAACTATAGTACCATTTTAGTAAAAACATTTACTTAAAAAAATTATTATAATTAATTGCAGGTAAATTTATTTCATTTATGAATACAATAATGTAAATTAATATTTTCAATTGTGTTATTACCATAATCAGAAAGAAATTAAGTTTCCAAAAAATATCGTAACCTAATTTAATTGGACAACATTTCTTGTTAAGAATGAATAGACAAGCATGTCACTTTTTTCTGTAGGACTAAGCCCAGACTGTACTGTTGTTTATATCTCCATCTCTGTCTATAGCCAAACAATACAACAATGCTGTGATTCTCCACAAATATGAAGTTTACCTTCTTGACTTGTAAAACCAATTCATATAAATGTATGCCTTTGCTGTACTTTGTTTTAAATAATGAAGAAGGATGACAGTTAAGTGGTTTTCTAAAATATATTTCTGCTTTAATGAAGACAAATAATAACCATAAAGATTTTAGGATAGGAAGGAAGGAAATGTTAGGAATTGGGGCTAGTAAAATGAAATAGTCAAGTCTGAAATTGAATATATTTTTCTAAAATATTTATTGTAACTGATTAATATAATGTAACTATTAATTTAATAGTGCATTAAATGATTTATTGATGTTTTGGTATATAATTATTTTGTATTAAATATTAAGACATTAAATTTCATTTAAATCCATATTGAAACAGATAATTGCCTTTTCCATTCTGTTTGATTATAATTATAAATGAAGTGCAGAATATATAATTTTTTTTCTGTAACCCATAGACAATGTAAGCTCAGTATCTTGGGATTTCAACTTGAAACTGGAGGTTACCATTGTAACATGGAGTATTTTTTTTTTTTTTGTCTTCAGTCATTTGACTGGTTTGATGCAGCCCTCCAAGATTCCCTATCTAGTGCTAGTCGTTTCATTTCAGTATACCCTCTACATCCTACATCCTTATGGCCACATACTAAGGCATCCTGGAATAGTCGCTTTAATATTGGAAGGACAGGTAGAAGGGAAAAATTGTGTAGGCAGGCTACGTTTGGAATATGTAAAACAAATTGTTAGGGATGTAGGATGTAGAGGGTATACTGAAATGAAACGACTAGCACTAGATAGGGAATCTTGGAGGGCTGCATCAAACCAGTCAAATGACTGAAGACAAAAAAAAAAAAAATACTCCATGTTACAATGGTAACCTCCAGTTTCAAGTTGAAATCCCAAGATACTGAGCTTACATTGTCTATGGGTTACAGAAAAAAAATTATATATTCTGCACTTCATTTATAATTATAATCAAACAGAATGGAAAAGGCAATTATCTGTTTCAATATGGATTTGCCTACACAATTTTTCCCTTCTACCTGTCCTTCCAATATTAAAGCGACTATTCCAGGATGCCTTAGTATGTGGCCATAAGTCTGTCTCTTCTTTTAACTATATTTTTTCCAAATGCTTCTTTCTTCATCTATTTGCTGCAATACCTCTTCATTTGTCACTTTATCCACCCATCTGATTTTTAACATTCTCCTATAGCACCACATTTCAAAAGCTTCTAATCTTTTCTTCTCAGATACTCCGATTGTCCAAGTTTCACTTCCATATAAAGCGACACTCCAAACATACACTTTCAAAAACCTTTTCCTGACATTTAAATTAATTTTTGATGTAAACAAATTATATTTCTTACTGAAGACTCGTTTAGCTTGTGTGCTATTCGGCATTTTATATCGCTCCTGCTTCGTCCATCTTTAGTAATTCTACCTCCCAAATAACAAAATTCTTCTACCTCCATAATCTTTTTTCCTCCTATTTTCACATTCAGTGGTCCATCTTTGTTATTTCTACTACACTTCATTACTTTTGTTTTGTTCTTGTTTATTTTCATGCGATAGTTCTTGCGTAGGACTTCCATCTATGCCGTTCATTGTTTCTTCTAAATCCTTTTTACTCTCGGCTAGAATTACTTTATCATCAACAAATTGTAGCATCTTCATATTTTCACCTTGTACTGATACTCAAAATCTAAATTGTTCTTTAACATAATTAACTGCTAGTTCTATGTAAAGATTAAAAATTAGCAGGGATAGGGAACATAGTTGTTGGACTCCCTTCTTTATTACAGCTTCTTTCTTATGTTCTTCAATTATTAATGTTGATTTTTGGTGCCTGTAAAGGTTAGCAATCATCCTTATAGCAATGTACTTGAACCCAAGTTTTTTAAAATGCTGAACACTTTATTCCAGTCTACATTATCGAATGCCTTTTCTAGGTCTATAAATGCCAAGTATGTCGGTTTGTTTATCTTTAATCTTCCTTCTACTATTAATCTGAGCCCTAAAATTGCTTCCCTTGTCCCTATACTTTTCCTGAAACCAAACTGGTCTTCTCCTAACACTTCTTCCACTCTCCTTTCAATTCTGTACAGAATTCTAGTTAAGATTTTTGATGCATGACTAGTTAAGCTAATTGTTCTGTATACTTCACATTTATCTGTTCCTGCTTTCTTTGGTATCATGACTATAACACTCCTTTTGAAGTCTGATGGAACTTCCTCTTTTTCGTAAATATTACACACCAGTTTTTATAATTTATCAACTGCTTCCTCACCTGCACTACACATTAATTCTACAGGTATTTTGTCTATTCCAGGAGCCTTTCTGCTATTCAAATCTTTTAATGCTTGATTAAATTCAGATCTCAGTATTGTTTCTCCTCTTTCATCTTCTTTGACTGCCTCTTCTTCCTCTATAACACCATTTTCTAATTCATTTCCTCCATATAACTCTGCAATTTATTCCACCCTCCTATTGAATTTACCTTTCATATTATAAATCGGTGTACCATCTTTATTTAACACATTATTAGATTTTAATTTATGTACGCCAAACCTTTCCTCAACTTTTCTGTATGATCTGTCTGTTTTACCAATGTTCATTTTTCTTTCCACTTCTAAGACACTTCTTTAATCCACTCTTCTTTTGCTAGTTTGCACTTCCTGTTTGTAGTATTTCTTAATAGTTGATAGTTCCTTTTACTTTCTTCAGCACTAGCATTCTTATATTTTCTACGTTCATCCATCAGCTGCAATATATCGTCTGAAACCCAAGGTTTTCTACCAGTTCTCTTTATTCCGCCTAAGTTTGCCTCTGTTGATTTAAGAATTTCCTTTTTAACATTCTCCCATTCTTCTTCTACATTTTCTACCTTATCTTTTTTACTCAGACCTCTTGCGATGTCCTCCTCAAAAATCTTCTTTACCTCCTCTTCCTCAAGCTTCTCCAAATTCCACTGATTCATCTGACACCTTTTCTTCTAGTTTTTAAACCCCAATCTACATTTCATTATCACCAAATTATGGTCACTATCAATGTCTGCTCCTGGGTAAGTTTTGCAGTCGACGAGTTGATTTCTAAATCTTTGCTTAACCATGATATAATCTATCTGATACCTTGCAGTATCGCCTGGCTTTTTCCAAGTGTATATTCTTCTATTATGATTTTTAAATTGGGTGTTGGCAATTACTAAATTATACTTCGTGCAAAACTCTGTAAGTCGGTCCCCTCTTTCATTCCTTTTGCCCAGCCCGTATTCACCCACTATATTTCCTTCCTTGCCTTTTCCAATGCTTGCATTCCAATCTCCAACTATTATTAAATTTTCATCTCCTTTTATGTGTTTAATTGCTTCATCAATCTCTTCGTATACACACTCTACCTCATCATCATCATGGGCGCTTGTAGGCATATAGACGTTAACAATCGTTGTCGGTTTAGGTTTTGATTTTATCCCTATTACAATGATTCTATCGCTATGCGTCTTGAAATACTTCACTCTCCTCCCTATCTTCTTGTTCATACATGGAGTATAATGTTAACAAACAATGATAAACGTATTGTGAATTTATGTTATAGAAACCGATATCAGTATCTACAATAGCTAGCTATTAATTGCAGTGCTAGTGTCTAATAGTGTTGTGGTAGTGACATCCTTAGCCATACTTCAGATTTCTGAAATGACAATAGGTATTTTGTATTAATATTTGTGCAATTTTTTTTTTCCAATGTAGTTGTGTAATTTACCACTTATTTTCACATTAAGTAAATAATCAGTCAGCTTGTTTACATAATAAAAATCAGACGTAAAGTACATAAAGTATTATTTTAATTTATTTCTTTAAGTATTCATTCTAGAAATAATGTAAATAAAAATAGGCCTGAAATTTAATTCCTTTTTATTGACGTTGAAATGTTTTCAACTGAGTAAAACACAGCAAATAATACACTTTATTGTATTAGGTATTGTCGTAGGTTAGTTCCAAGTTATTATTTGTTATGATTAACTTGTGTTCAGAAATTGGATATAACAAACCTTTCAGATAATACAAGTAAAAGTCTTAACCTTGGCTTGTTATAAACAATATTGATTGTAATTCATGATCTGTTATAATAATGTTTAACTAATGGAAAAAATATTAGATCTAGAAATGTTAAGTGAATAAATACATATTTGGTATTCTCACAAAAAAGATTAACTAATGTAATTAAACTTTATTAATGTATTTATAACTTTATATAGGCTCATTCCTGTCAGTGTAGTCCTGTCGCTGGCAATACATTGATCCTAACATTTCTTCCATGTTTAGAATGTTAACTGCAATGTGTTTTTTGGTGTTTTTGTTGTGTTGTATTTTTCTCAATCTATTGATTTGAAAACAATGTCCTTCAGGGTTACATTTAGTTTTCTGGAACCAAGTCGGGAGAGTAGGATGAGTGAGGCAAATACAGAATTATTTTGTAGGTAATGCGAGATAAGAAATTATGCATGAGCTGGTTACTTGTCATGATGAGACATCCAATTTTTGTTTTCCCACATTTCAGGCCTCTTTCTGTATACCATTTATTTCAAGAAATATAAAATAAATTTTATATCAAAAAAATTAAAATTTGATAGTGCGAGGATAGTGGATAAAAGGCTTGAAAATGAATATGTTTTATCTTCTTTAAATACGAGGGTTATTTTTTTTTCAAGGTCCGATCGGTCATGCAATTAAAACTATAGTGAAAATAAACAATTTTTTATTTGTAACAAGTACTTACATAGTTACGTTATTTCTCTACATAGTTGCCACTCCGATTTAGACATTCGTCGTAGCGTGGTACCAACTTTCCAATACCCTGGTCATAGAACAGAGCTGCCTGTGTTTTCAGCCATGTTTCTACGCTGGTCTGCTGCTCGATGTCTGTGCCAAAATGTTGTCCTCCTAGCCAGCGTATCATGTGAGCAAAGAGGTGAAAATCAGATCGAGCCGAGTCCAGGCTGTATGGTGGGTGATCAAACACTTCCCAATGAAAACGCTGCAGTAGCTTCTTTGATACAGCTGCAGTGTGCGGCCGAGCATTGTCATGGAGAAAGACAATGCCTGATGACAACATTCCTATCCGCTTATTCTGAATTGCTCTTTGTAGACATTGAAGAGTCATGCAGTGATGGTCGTGCCACGTTCCATGAATTCCACCAAGAGAACTCCATTTGGGTCCCAGAACACAGTAGCCATACACTTTCTGTTGGAGAAGGTTCGCTTGAACTTCTTTGGTTTACTGGGAGAACGAGAATGCATCCACTGTTTGGATTGTTCTTTTGTTTCTTCAGTTTCGAAATGGATCCATGACTTGTCCCCATTTGACTTGTGACAAATTTGTTCAAAAAATCTTCTCCTTCATTGTGGTAGCGCTGGGAGGCGCTAAACGTTAGGGAGGCGTCCATTCTCATTGTTTTGTGTTGGTCGGACAGCATCTTGGAAACCCATCTCGCACACAGTTTGCGGTACAGAAGTCTCTCACTCACAACGGTGTAAAGAGCTAACTTTGAAATTTCAGGAAACGAATCACTCAATACAGAAATTGTGAACCGACAATTTTCTCAAATTGCCTCATCCACTCGCTCAACAAGATCATCGGTTGACACTCACTTCCTTCCCTGACCGCCTGCATCATGAAAATCTGCACGTCCTGCTTTAAAGTTCCTGCACCATTGTCGCACTTTGCTGTCACTCATTGAAGTTTCACCGTACACCGTACTTATTCGTTGATGAATTTCAGGTGCATTACACCCCTCAGCCCGAAGAAATCGAATTACCACACTTGACGGGAGGTGCTATTGTTGTAGACATGTTTATGTGCTAGCTGCGTGTTCAGAACTAAACAAAGTGATGCAGTGTGATTGAAGGCCATACTAGAGATGCTGCGCAACACATATGCGCAAAGGTTCATCTGAGTTTTGCGTGGGTTTTTATTTCACGACTGATCAGACCTTGAAAAAAGTAACCCACGTATAATGAAATTTGTGAAATAATGGATGTGTTGTTCAGACGTAAAAATCTTATTTCAGGATCTTTTACCAAGAGGCCAACATCCAAATGATTTAAGGGAACGCAACAAAACTGTTAATAAAATAGTAAGAACCAAGGTTCAAGGTTGGCCTCGAGTCGAGGTTGTAGCTGCTGATAAAGGATTGGTTCAGCCAGATGGAACTATTAGTCATTTGGATTTGCCCGACTACTTACATCTTTCAGATTCTGGGTATCGGAAAGCGTTCAATGAACTCCATGAACTTTTAATTCAGTTGCTGTCTGAAGGTGAAGAAGAAAAAGATTTAACACCATCAGAATGAATAAGATCTGTTTATTGACTGTTTTTATTTATTTATTTATTGAATTTTTTGTTTGCTGAAAGTTTACAGATATATTGTATATGAATTTTTCCACTTGCAGTTAATGATAATTAATATTTTGCATTGTCTTAAAAATCCGGTGCTGCTTTATACAGATGGTATACTGCCATATTTGATATTATAATCACCAATATTTTTAAAAGGCAAAGAATCTATCGGATCTGAATGATTATTGCACTTTTGTTGTTCGTCATTATATTATTAGATTGAGTAATATAGAAGATAAATTAATCAATTCTTTTTTTAATAATAATAATAATCAAGTAATATAATTCATTCAGTAATATAGATTTAGTATTATTTTTTTTTTTGTACTCTTAACCCTTTGATGATTAAGGCCACTTTCATGTTGCAGTACCGCAAAGGAGCATTTTTTTTTTTTTTGTTATTGGTTGGTGTAGTCATAAATTGGCAGTAACATGTATTATTTGTATTTAATACCTTTTATGTGAATGAAATGTATTTAGGGAGATTCATAATTTTTTTAATAAAATAGCTAAAACTACGGCTGCTGGAAAAAATCAATTTACCTGAGATATAATTTTATTACTCAGTTTTCCCATAGTGCATGATTCCAGTGCATGCTTGTTATTAACAGTTAAATTATTCCTGTGAGGTTTACTAATATATTTTCATGAGATTTGTTTTGAATTTGTTCTTAACATAGCCAAATTTATTAACTCAGCATAGTATATTATTGTTTTTTTCTTGTACTCAGCCATTTTGTCTACAAGTGTGGTTTTTAGATTGACAAAAAGTCATTATGATACTTCATTATACATATTAAAATTATTACTAACATGATTGGTTTTAGTAGAAATTTCAGTCCTAGGATATTATTTTTCCATTCATTTATTATCTTAATATTTTTTCATCTCCAGGTTTTTGGAATTAATAAATAAATAAATATGAAAGAAATTTAATTATGAATTATTTACGCATGATTTAAATGTTCACGTTTCATTTTTGGTACAGATTTCTACATCATTAAAAGTTTATTTTTTTATTGTGATATAAAAATTTATATAATAACTTTGTGAGTTGTTTTTATTCGTTTTTAAAATTAGATTCATTTTCATTAATCAAATTTATGTATTGTAAAAAATTTAAATATATATTCTATAAACTCACTTTCAAGAATTTACATTTACATTTTTCACTTACAGAATTTATTATAAAATTTGCTTCCAAAAGTTTAAAAATTTATATTTTATAAATTAATGCATTTTGATATCATGGAATGTTTAAAGTATGAATTAACAATAGTGGATTAGGTCTGTTATTAGAATTTAAGATATTTGCTTATTCTTTAAAATGTTGGGTTCAAGATTGGCCAAGAAGACATCTTCAATGTTTTCCCAACCTTCCTGAAGGCGTTTGTACCATTTTTGTTGAATGTTAAAAAAGACCTTTGGCCTTTAATGGTTCACTTCATATAATTCCATTTTTAACGCAAGATTTCAGATAAATTTTCTGATCTGACATTTTTCCATACAAAAAAATCATCTAACACAGAAAAGTATGTTCTGCTTTTTCACTCACCAAAAATGAACAAAGTGTTGAGAATGTAGTGGCAAAATTTATTCTTTTTAATGCCATGTAATTCGAAATCACCATTATTAAATGTGTTTTGGACTATGGGTAAGACAATAAAGTGCATCTCTTACATCTTGATGTATCTACAAGGTTTTTCTCTCAAAGTATTTATTCAGACTTTAATGTTTTTCCTGCCCCCTTGAAAGTAGTTTCTCAGTGATATTTCGTGTGTATGCCAACGTAACTTCGAGTTTGGAAAACACTGGTGAAACACCTCTTTGATTGTTGCCTTGAGCTCAGCTTACGATTTGTCTCATCTGCTGTTGAAAAACATTGTTTCTTGAGTTTCCTTTTAAGTTTGGGACATAAGAAAAAGTATTATCACAACAATGATATAATTCGCTAAGAACTGTTGGATAATTAGAGTGGTAAGCGCTGAGATGTTGTACAAAATCCATGAATTGTCTCTCAAAGTTCGGTTCATTTTCTCTAGATTGCCTTATGCAAGTTTTGTAAAACTTCTAAGTAATACTCCTTGTTGACTGTAGGACCTTATGGTTGGAATTAGTGATGAACAATTCCATTGTAGTAAAAGAAAATGGTTAAAAGGATTTTCACATTTGACCAGACCTGACTGCCATTTTCTGTCTGGCATGTAATACAAAATGCATGTTTCATCACCGGTAACAATTGAATTAAGGAACACATCACCATTTTCTGTGTAGCATATCAAAAATTCCAAAGCAGATCCCATTTGGATTTTTTTGTGACATTCCATTAAGATGTGCAACACTCAATATGCACAAACCTTTCTGAAGCCTAAGTGGTCATGAATAATATGATTAACAGCTTTTGAAACATCAGGAAAAAGAAGGGCCAGGTTGGAAAACTTTGAGCACAATGCCTACACATTATGTGTAGGCATAATAAATAATTTATAAATTTTATTTTGTAAACAAATATATAAGTACTTTAGTTAATTAAAACTTTTAGTGAATTTAATATTATAATTTTAATTTTTGTAAATATATAATTTTTTTAAAGTTAAGCCTGTGAGAATTTGCTTCTATTTCATGTAAAAGAATTTTACATCTATTGCATTACCTGTGCCCTTGAGATGTAAAGTTATCCTATTTATATATATAACTCTACCTCATTCAGTAATAATAGTTCTAATATTCCATTGTTACTTTTTGATACATCTTGTTAAAATTAATTTTTATTATATTTCTGTTCTTTTATGATCTTCAAAAATTGTATTTTTCATTGAATGCAGAGTTTAACTTTTTTATAAAATGTAAAAATCTCCAAATTTCTGAAATTCTAGAATTAGAAGAACTAATCAAAATTAATTCTAGTTAGTAAGGTAAGAGAATTAACAAGCAACTAGAAATACCGATACAGAACTAAGTTCTTTTAATTAAATGGTTGAAATGTTGAAAATGCTCCTGGTTCCTACTGGAAAAGAAAGTCTGGACTTTCTTCAACATTAATGGTCATCTAAGGGTTAATTATTACAATTATTTTGTTTTGTGTTTTGTTTTAATATAATGTAGTAATATTAAATCTTTGTTTATAAAACTAAAAAATAGGTTTGTGTACTGTAGCTTTATTATGTGAACACATTTAAGTCTGTTAAACAATCTAATGATCTCTAGAATAATTCCTATTTTTATTTTATTTTATGATATTTTATTTATTTGCTAACATTTTACAGTACTACTTAAAAATGTTATTTATTCTGGTAATTGATGGAATTGAAACAATCATTTATTTTTTTTGTAAATAAATGAATGATTATTCATTTTATGTATTTATATTAATGAAATATATTATTAGGTTATTTTCTATTATCAGATGTCATTATTTTTATAATTATTGTCATTGTTTTGCATTAAATGCATACTATGTAATAACTTGAGACAATAACAATGCAGTTGTTATAACAGTTTTTTAGTAACACAAAGCTTAATTACAAAATAAATAATATTTTTGGTTTATTATTGTGTATGTTTTTTATTTATTTTCTTTATTTATAATAGTGCAAGTAGTCCTCCAGTTTTGAATGAAATTGGTTATTTGATATTATATATAATTAGAGTTCCCTAATATTATAGTTTGTTGTAAACATTTGAGAGTATGTTTTAAGGAAATGTAAAATACCATTAATGATAAAAAGTTCTTGTGAAGCTATGAATTTCATTAATAAAGTGTTTAAGGAGTCTGGGAATGCAAGAATCACAGCTGAGTAGAACTGGGAATAGATTTCCATAAGTCTGAAGGAATTTTTTTTCATCCCTTAGTTAATCCATTAAGATTGAATTTTTTTGAAAAAAGAAATCATACAGTGGTTCTTGTAACACTTTTTTTTCACAAGTAACTATGCATATTTGGTATGTCTATTGTTATCTTACTGGTTAAAATATTCCATTCCAGTAAATTTGGTATTGCAGATGGTTTTATTATTTTAAAATATGTTTTTTAAATGAGTCTGGATAATTTCTGGAAAATTAAGTTTGATTTTACTTTTTCGAGTTTCAAGTTTATTTTTCTTGATTATCAACAAATAATCATAATATTGATCACCAGTTTTAATATATTTTGTATAGTTTGCCTCAAAATCATTTGTTCAATGAGAGTAACACTTGTGCATTGTTGGTTATGATGAATACTTTTTTCTTTTTTTACACCATATTTAACATGAGATTTATAACTGACATACATTTTCAGATCTATTTAAATGTGTTGAACCCGTTTATTTTTCACTAAAAAAAAATTTAAATTGGGTATATTTGTCAAAATTATTAGATGAGTTAATCTTTCAATTCTTATTTACTGCAATCACTATTGCTTTCACCCTCTTAAGTGTTACTTTAGTTATCAATTATGTATTTGTTAACCTTTAATTGTATGTAAATCAATTTTCATTCGTTTTATTCATTTATAAACTCACTTTAGACAAGAAAATGTTATACATAAATAAACAGAGTAAGTTTTTTTATTAATTATATTTTTCTTTAAAAATTGAACATTGTGGTAAAAAATTAAACAAATAACATCTAAAATTGTTATTTTTTGCTTATTTAAGATAAGGTAGGACTGTAAATTTTATTGAATTGAATTTCTTTGTTTTTTTGTTTTTAATAAGTTGTTACAAGGGGGGAAAATAGTTTTAAGTTTTCATCTCTGAGGAAATGTTTTATTAATATCTTTTTTTGTGGAAGTAGTTAAAAGAATTGTAACTTTAAACTTGAAACATTTAATAATACTTTTTTCTTTTTATTTTTAACTCTGAGACCACTGTTAGGTGTTGCTTCAGAGGATGAGATGACTACAAGTAGTGTGTGAAAATGCCATGCCTGACCAGGATATGAACTCAGGACCTCCGGATGAAAGACCGAATGCTACCACTTGTGCCACGGAGGCCAGCATTTAATAATACTTAAACGAGATGAACCTAACTTTGATTTTTTAGTACAAAGAGAACATATTTTAAGCACAGGATTGGATTGTTACAGTCATATATATATGACTGTAACAATAAATTTCACTGTGTAGCAATAAATTTTATTTTTAATAAAAGAAGTAAATTAATAAATACCAAAATGTTGGGAAAATAAAGATGTCTCAACAAGAACCATATTTTAATTGAGAAAAACTTACTATTTTGTCAACAGTATTTAATACTTTTATTGCAATATAAAGTACAATGTAGAAGATTAAACATCAAACAGTATTCAGCGAAAAGAACTCCATAGCTCTGTTGGCAGATGTCTTCTCTTCTAATAACATTTGCAAGTACATATTCACATGGCTGTAAGCCAATTTCTTCAATACAGCGTCAAATTTCACTTCAACTCTAACAGTGCCTGTGGTTATTTGTATTCATGTCAGTCCTCAAATAACCCCACAAAAAGTAATCGTAAGGTGTTAGATTACGTGAGCCAGTTTTTATTTTTCAATCAAGTGATTACATGACCTGGAAAGTTAGCTTGTAATAATTGGATTGCTTCATGTATTATATGTAAGATTGCTTTCTCCTGTTGGAACCATATACCATTCTAATCCATATCTTTCAATTCTGACAAATTAAAACTCAAGAATTGCACAGTAACAAACAGTATTCATCATAACAGTTACCAGCATTGTTCTCTAAGCTGCGGAGTGTTTGTTCTCTAACAAACACTCTGCAGCCCAAATTGCATACCTGATCATCACTTTTTTCTGGGAGCATGGAATGCGAGTGGACTATATGAATACAAAGCCAGTAATGTGTAAATGACCCTAGTCGCTAAAGATTATTTTCCAGTGAAATTCATTGCCTACTTCCTTATGTCTCAACATTCAATTGACAAAATCTCTTTGTTGGTGGTCTGTAGGAAGCAGACTTGTGTCAGCTGAATTTTGTATGCATGAAAGAAAAGGTCTTTTGTCAAAATTTGTTGTACTGTAGCATGTGAAATGTTTAACCCTTAGGCCTTGAAGTTTTTATCCGTCATCTACCTGTTCTCTTTTTTCTCAATAAATATATAAAATTTAAAAAAGATTAGGTTGTTGGTATTTTACCTGGGTTCTGAGCAGTAAACGTATTGATCTGAAATTCAATGAGTCAGATTATGGTTGGCTATTTGGTGTAGGAATTAGCATGTCGACTAATCAGAGACCAGAACCTGAAATGTGACTAACCTGAAATCATCTGAAGTGAAGTTTAATAACTGGATGGAAAAGTTTTTGGAATTTTTTCACTAAAGATTTCATCCATCTCACTTTACTCATTACAATTCGTGTAAAAACTGTCTGAGTTTTATTAACGAAACTAAATAGCAAAAAAATCTTTGGAAGATAATGGCTCTCAAATTTTTAATAATTTTTTTAAAATGTAGAAAAAACTTTGAACATAGGGATGAAGAAGCTACATGTATAATTAGTTATATTTAAAAGTATATAATTTTTATTTCATCTTTTGTATGTTTACATGCAATAAATATCATAGTGGTATTGGAGGAACTGTGTATAATCTCCATTTTAAAACATTCTCATATGTAGAACGAAAAATAGTAATTTGTTAGGTATGTGTAGAACAAAGTAGGATGAGTAAAACTAAAAAAAAAATTGTTTAACATTAGCTTATGTACTGGTAGATTATATGAAATATCAATCATTGCATCATCTGCCTTCCATCTTCATTGAAAATCTTTTGTAGAACAACTCTTCTCTCATTCTATCTTACAATGTTAAGATCTTACCCGTAAGTAGATGTTAACTCTTGTTGTCTTACCTTAACATTGTTTGAAATCAGTTGTCAAAGTTAAAAGAAGTCATTCATACTAACTGGAATCTGTAATCATCTTCAATATCAGATATTGATGCCACAAAAAATTCATTCTTCATTAGTAAAAAAAAAAGCAATAACCTAGTTAATTATTTCTTGCATCTTGCAACAACAAGTTTTTTAACTGGGTTACTGCTTTTTTTTTACTAATGAAGAATGAATTTTTTGTGGCATCAATTTCCAATATTGAAGATGATTAAACTTAACATTGTTAGATAGAATGAGAGAAGGGTCGTTCTACAAAAGATTTTCAATGAAGAAGGACTTCACCTCTTTTCTCACAATTTTCACCAAGAGAATGAAACTTCGGGTAGTAGAAGATTTTTTGCTTTCAGTCTTGACCCAAGCAATTGGGCGGCATCTTTTGTCAGATTCAAATCATGAGTTAAATCTTTAAGTCCATTTTGACTGAATAATTTTGGTAAATTTAGTGCAGAATCTTTTTCCAGCTTGTAATCGTCAGCATTATCACATTCATTTTCTCGGCTGCTCTCCTGTAGCACATCTTCAAGAATGGGAGACGGAACTGGTTGTACGCATCTTCACTATGTGTAACTGGTTGTAAGGCCAAAGGAATGTTCGAATATTATATATTGTTACTTTTTGTATTTATGACCTTGAAGGTTAACCATACAAAAAATAACAATTGTTGACATGATTTGTGGAATTGCATATACTCAGAATTTCTTTGGCTGTGTCCAAAATGCTTTCTCAGCATTTCAAAAACCGGTATGATTATGGGTTTATTCTGCTTAACAGTTCTACATCAGACCTAATTTTAGTATTGCAGCCTTTCTTAATTATTGGTGACCCATCTTTTACTGTAATACAATTGCATAATTGTTTTTCACTATTGCTTTCATTGTTAATTCTTTTATTATTATTTATTATTATTCATCCATTTTTAAGTTCTTTTATGTGGAACATGTTATTACAATATTCCTTATTGAAGCTGTAGATTCCTAGCACATAATTATTTTCCACTATGTACTACTTTTTTTAAATTGCAAATTCTATCATTATTTTTCATTTATGATGTCTGTGTATAACATTTATTTAGAAAGGTAATCATTCATCATTATTAATAAAGAAGAGTAGTAACTGAATAACTAAATTTATAAAATTAAACTTATAGTATTATGTATTGTGGTGATTTAATTTGTCTGTAGAATAAGACATGAAAAATTAGGTCCAAATCCTCCAGGATATTGTTTTATGTCATGTATGGAAACACATTTCATATGTGTATTTTTGTCCTTTCATATCTCAACTGGTTAAAGTTGTGTGCTTTTATGATAGTCTTACCTAGGATAATTAATATGTTTTTATCTTTGAATTATGTGTATTTGTCAGTTGCTGTATACAAAAATATTTATTGATGCAATTAAAAAAATATATTTATTTTTTAAGTTGTTCAAATTAACAAAGATTTAAATCTAAATTGAAGTAAAGGACTGCAGATCTCTGTGGCAGAACGGGAGCGTCTTGACCTTTCATCCAGGGGTCTTGAGTACAAATCCTGGTCAGGCATGGCATTTTTCATATGCTACAAAATTTCATATTCCCACATACAGGCTTAAAAGCTTCTGTGGTGAAAAGAAAATTAATAATGTTAATAGTGCATATGGAATTTAAAACAGAAATCATATGACTATCATTTGTGGAGTGCATGGGTGATGGCTACATTATATATTATTTGTGAGATTCATTTAGGAAACTGCACATAATTAATTAGGCGTAATATTTATGCAAGTTGGCCTATGTTGAAGGCTGTTTGACGTCTGAAAGAATTACTTTTATAATTTTTGTAAGTTCTTAAATGACAAAAAGAAGTTAAAATAAATGAAAACAGGTGGGGATAGTATTTTTATTTGTAATATAAATTATATGATAGTTTCTTTTAAGGATTAATCATACATTTTTAAAATAAATAAATGCAACAAATCACAATTTAAAACAATGAAAACATAAGACAATTCTATATAGAAATGGAGGCTAGTTTTTATCAATAACATCCATTTAGATAACATTTTCCAAAAATTTAAGTACAGGGTTTAGCAACAAGGTATGGTGGTTTTGAAAAGACTGTCACATGCTTATTTTTGAAAAAAATTTCAAAATTTATTTTTATTATACATTAATGTTACATTACCATTTGAGATTACATATTGAAACATAAGAAAAAAATCACGTCAGTTAGGTGTCCATTTTTGCAAAGGCATTCTTGTAGACAAACGGTAAAATTGTCCATACACCTTCTAAGCATGGCACGCAGAACCCTTTGAATTTCTCGCATTATGGTATCAGAAAGGGCTTCAAGAATAGATGATTTGTCTATATAAACTTGAGGTTTAGGTAACCCCTTAAAAAGTAGATGCAAGATGACAGGACTGGTGACCTAGGAGACCACTCGACCTCCCCACACAGTGAAATCAGATGTCCAGGAAAATGTTGTCTCAAAAACCCCATAGTTGCTCTTGATGTATGGTAAGTGACCCCATTCTGCTGAAACCACACTCTGTTTAGGTTAATGCATTGTCTTCTTAATTTTGGCAGGAAATAATCACACACCACATTAAAGTAACTGTATCTGTGTGTTAACAGACACTGATCATCCATTTTCACGAAAAAAATAAGGCCCAATAATGTAAGTTTGCGATAAGCCACACCAAACAGTTAATCTGTGGCAGTGCAGAAGTTTTTGATGCAGTTCTTGTGGGTTTTTAGGTGCCCAGTACTAAAAATTCCATGGTTAATGAAAGAGCTGTTCAGAAAAATTCTCTTAGCAGTTTTTAGTTTTCAGTGCTAGCTATTTTGAATAATTTCATTAATTTGTTGCTTCTAAGTGCTGTTAATGAGAGACTTAGATTGATTACTGTTTTTCTTTTAATAGTTATCATTTTCTCACTATTTCACACCACTGAATTTTGAGTAATGAATTGCCATTAGGATGAATATTTGTTTGATTTAATAAGATCCAGTAAGAAATCATAATTGATAAGAGTTTTTTAGATTTTAATATTTAAAATGTAAGCTAAATCAATGACATTGTCTTGGGATGGGTCGGTATTTGATATCAATTGAGGCAAATACGACTAGAAAACTGGGTTTTATTCTATTAAGGATGTGGAAAATTGATTAATATAATTCCTCTTTAGTTATTGAAAGTTGTGTATTAGGCTTGTCACTAACATGAAATTAAAGACACATGAACTTTTTTTACGTGATATTTAAGCCTCTTGTACTTGAGTAATGAACTTAAAGATATGTTACTATCTAGATAGTACCAATATTTTTATTGTCTCATAGCTTGGTATCTTCAGGTATCAGAAAATCGTTATTTTTTAAATTAAGAAAACTGACATTATGATGTAATAGTATAATTTGAAGAAAGAAAAAGCTAAATTGTGTTATTTCAGGGATTGCATAAATAATATAGTTTTAAAGAAAATCAGTGTTACAGTTTTTTGTTGGTACAAACTGATTATTGTGAATGGAATAAAGTATTCCATGGAATAAATTTAATGATAATATTTTAATTGTATTTGGCCTTTTTTATATAATATGCTCAAATATGTTTTAAATTTATCCCATTTTACTGTATCATAACTTATATAGTTGAGGTTTTATGTATGACTAAAATACATTAAAAATTGTAATTGTAATTTGTAATAATTTTCTGATTCTAATTTTACACTTTTGAAGTAAATTTTATGAATTGTATTTTTCTATTACAAAAGATATTACTACATTTATTGTTATTATAATGATATATCAAGTTCTTTTTTAATATTTTACTTTACGAGTATAATAAAATAATTAAGATAAAGTCTAACATGTGGAAAGACAATTTTGTAATTTTTTTTAAATTTAAAATAATTTTTATTGTATTTGCTCAAACTTATTAAGAGAGTGTATTGAAGTATCATTTATTCGTAATATTGAAGTGAATGTTGCATAGTAAAATTTTATTTTATTTATATCAACAGTTTTATTTTGTACTGAGGAAAATGCTTTTCATTTTGTACATTCCTTTTAAGTGATGAAGGGACTTAAATTTTGTTGTAATTTACTGTTTTTAGTATATTAATTAATTTTTTAAATGTTTGTTAGATAATGACAAAATAGTTGACAATGAGAGGGTACAGAATCTTCAATTGTAAACATTAGATCCAGTGTCTTTTGTTTGTGTGTGTGTGTGTGTGTGTGTGTGCGTGCGTGTGTGCGTGTGTGTGTGTGTGTGCGTGTGTGTGTGTGTGTGTGTGTGTGTAAAGTTGAGTGCCCTGATTAATTGATGATCCAGTCATCAAAACTGACCAATCATTCAACTGAAATTAATTACATGCATTGACTGTGTCAGACCACAGTCCAATGATATTTATGAAGTATTGCTTTAAATTAAACCAATGTACACTATCAACATCAGCACTCAAATCCATGTAAAATTGATTTTACCTTTCTTTCACTTCAGTGTGGCTTTTCATCATTACACATCAGCTGTTATTTATGGAGTTAGTTTGGGAAAACTTACAGAGCATGTAACAAAACTTTTTTTGTAACTTTGAAAGCAGGTTTTCATATACTGTGTTTTACAAATTTATTTAAATATTACTGAAATACCATAAAAATACATAACATTAGTTAAACATATTGCTTTTTTTGACGTAAAAAAAAATCAATATTTTAACAATTTTTTAGATTTTAATTTTTTTTAGATGGGTTTTTAGTTAACTAATATATATTTTCTTATTTTGCTATAGAGGCCTCTGTACTTAAAACTGAAATGCATTTAGAAGTGTCATTAGCATTTGTACTTAATGTTAATTTCTTTCTGAAAATATTCAAATCATAATGTGTTTTTAAAGTGAGTGCCTATGTATTTATTTTATAAACATAAACGACACAATCATAAGTTGTATTGTCAAATGCAGTTCAAAGTAGTAAGAACATCTACCACTGCTGTGTGCTAAGCATTACCCAATCTTAATTCTGGAACTAGGAAAGTTGTCAAATATTTTGGAATTTATATTCAATGGAATTTTATATACATGAATTATGTTTATTTTTTATGTTAAGACCTATTTTATGTTCAAAAGGATATTTTATCTACAGTTTATAGTCAAGTTTAATTTTTAATTAACCATAGTTAATATGCCAGACATGTGAGATGTTAATGAGATTTTATATAATAAAGCGAACAAAAAATTATTCATTATAGTAATTTTTTAGATTTTGTGTTAGTTATGTGTCTGGTAAATGGAAAATAATTAAAATGTTAGAATATATTAGGCACACATTAAATATTCATTTTTTTAATGGTGTACATTGAACAAAAATCTTTCTATCAATATTTTAATTTTCTTTCTACTTCATGATATTTATCTGATTATCATTTTATGGTAAAAATTAAGATTATACTTTTATGAAATTCATAGATTTTATGGTAGTGTTCTTAGTAGACAAAGTTCCACTAAATCCAAGTTCAATTTTCTCTGTGTGGATGTTACTACATATAATGATTATGAAAAATAGAAAAATCGTGTGTTTACTCATTTCTTTTTCTAATGAAAATAATTTTAGGTGTAGAAAGCAAAAGATGAATTTTTAGTATGCAATATTTATCGCTTGCAGTTTCTTTTAAGTAAGGTTTAGGAAAACTCAAGTTAAAGATAACATGATGGTTTTGTGAAACCCACCAATGCCAGTTCATTGGCCAACTTTATCCGCTTGCAGTGTCAGATTTCTAAATAGACTAACTAGGCTATAGCCTACGGCGACAATGTTTCAAAGGTGGTAATGGGCCGCATGGCAGCCGCAGAGTACGGCAACAGCGTTGGCCGGTTGTTCACCCTGTAGATGGCACATTTGTAGATCCACTTCTGCCCATTTGGCCAATGCAGCGAACTCACTGGTTGGAGTTTGCCAGTAACATAGATATTTAAATCGGTTTAAAATTAATTATACTTTTTCCTGATCTTGTATCTTAGTTCTATAAGTTCACAGAACATTTGAGAAATAACACAACCACTAACACATGTAGTTTCTAGTGTTTATCTGTCAGTGCCATAAACAATAAAGTTGTAGACAACCAGTTGCAACACATCTCTTTTAAAAACAGAATAGTCCTGTTAAACACAACAATCATACTATGTTGGGCATTTTAGGTATAGGGAAATTAGGCTTACATCAGTGTAATTTATTAGTAAACTGTGCCAAAGACTTGAAATTTGTCTATTGTAAAAAATAATTAGTTACCTTGATATTGAACAGTAAAAAAAGGGAGAGAAAAGGATAGCAGCGTACGATTGAAAATGTGATAAACCAATAGTAACCAAGTAGCTACAGTTTTAATTTAAATTTCATATATTGGTATTCCTCCTATTGTGTTAAAAACAGCGTATTTAGCATATTGTTTCATAAGAAGGGGACTTATTAATTTTTTATTTTATTATGCCATGATATGTAATCCCCCGAGCTATTATAGATACCAGTCAGAGTAATGGTTTCGCTCAGAATAATGATGATCACTTTACAGTGTTACTTGTAAAACTAATTGTCAACTAGCATTTTACTAAACTTGAAATGTTGCATGTGGCTCAGTGAGGAAGGCAGTGGGAAATCACTTTACTCTTCACTTTCCCTAGTTGGCATGACATGTTTGTTATTTTTGAGAATGGCTTTTTTAATTTCAGGAAGATTTGTGTGACACATTGGATTGCCTCCAACCATTATTGTTGTCATTTAACGTACAAGAATATGTATGCTTAAAAAAATTCCAAACACTCGATTTTAATATTTTTTATAATTTCCAGTCAAGGAGGGAAGACTGGCTCATATATATGTCTACTATAGTTTAATAGCTGGACCCGTACTTAAGTGCACCTTGTTAGCGAAGTAACAGTATATATGTAGTTTATAATCAGCAAATAAAATTTGAAAATTGTTGACTAATAATTTTGTAGATTTTTTTATTTTATTGTAAGAAAAATGCAGGATATTATTTTGGTAATTAACTAAGTTTTACAATTTTTTTTTTTAAACTATATTAATTAAAAAAGTAATTGAATAATCTGAGTTTTTTAAAATTTTAAATGATTGTCATAAAAATTTTAATGATATTGAATCTTGTGAAGCTATTTTCTTAATATCATTGTTTGCCATTGCGTATTTGAACTGCATTTTATGATTAATTTATCTGACTTCCTCATTTACTTCAAATTCTTTCAATTTTTGACTTTCAATTCTTATTTACTTTGACTACCTCTTTCTGAGCTTATTTTTAATGTTTAAATAGTGATTAATTTTAATTATTGTTATGTGGACCTGATTTTATATTTTGTGATTTATATGCATAACAAATTTTGAGGTAGTGTAAGTTTCGATCAGAATATCTTAAATTGATTTAATTAGGTAATTTTGAATAATTGTAATTATAGGTGTAGGTACAAGTAGAGTGGAATAAGTGCTTTCTCTTATCAAAACCATGTGACCGTGATTGTCTTGGAAAGAAATTATTGTGTCTAATGTGTAATTGTTTTGTTCCCCATAAAAGTAGCAGAATATTATGCAGAAAAACTTCAATGATCCAATTTTAAGTGATTTCTTTTGTTGAGAAGTTTCACGTGAGTATGATATCATGGTATACAAGACAACAAATTTTGATATGAAAGACCTTATTTTGCATTAATACTTATACATTAATTTTAGTAAAATCTTCACTCAAAAAAATAATTTAAAAAAAAAGTATTTTCTTGCATCAGTGTACATTTATTTACACTCTTAATTGTTTATCATTGTACGGTTACATTGTTGTAAAAACAGTACAGTATTTAAGAATGTATTTATTTTAATTAATTTTACTACAAATGTATTTTAAAATTAGAATGTTTCTGAAGTTAAATAAACTTATATATATTTTTTTATGATTACTTGCATCTAATATCATTTAATCGATTTGTAGAAAGCTCATTTTAAATAATTGTACAAGTTATAAAAAATTCATACTTTTTATTTCTTTATCGATCACTTATCTGTTCTCTTATATACATTAATTTTGTGTGTACATTAATATGTGGGTATTAAACTTAATTGTAAAGGATTTTTCATGAAAATAAACAATTATTTTGAAACAAAGAGATAATTACATGTTATTCAAAGTATTGTCCTTTGAATAACCATCTTTCTGGTAAAAGATGGTCAGAAGAATGACTTTTCTTTTCAGGATATCCATGAATTGTGGCATTTT
The DNA here is from genome assembly GCF_047948215.1 of Lycorma delicatula. Lineage (NCBI taxonomy): Eukaryota > Metazoa > Arthropoda > Insecta > Hemiptera > Fulgoridae > Lycorma > Lycorma delicatula. Next base: position 35,038,428 of record NC_134457.1, on the reverse strand, counting down.
TTGATGTCTTCCAAAGAACTGAAATGCTGGTCAGAAATGCAGGCCGTTTTACTTGAATCGAGACAAGTGAAAATAAGAAATATGTCTGGTGAATATAGCGGCAGGATAGAACATCCATTCGAGCAGTTCTAGCATTTCCTTCACCGGTTTAGCAACGTGTGGCCAAGCATTGTCCATTGTCCATCAACAGCAATTGCTGTTGATGTTGTGATTGGCCAGGCTTACACCATGATTTTTGCGCTTGGGATTATCGTAAGATATCCATTTTTCATTGCCAGAGACAATATGATGTAAAAATCCTTCCTTCTTTGTTGTTGAAGCAGCGATTAACAAATGAGAAAACATATTTCAATGTTGTTTGTCATCAGTTTGCTTGGAACCCTATTTCCTTACTTTTGAACCATAACTATCGACTTAAAATGTTTAGATGGCCATTTCAATCACGTTATTGTTTCTGTAAATTCTTTAAACATTTGATGTTGATCTTTGTCCATCAGTGGCTCCAATTCTTCATCTTCAAACTCTTTTGGTTGGCCTGGGCGCTCTTGACTTTCAAATCAAATAAAACAAGTACTTACTAGTTAAAATCTATGGAGCATAATAGCCATAAGCTTCAGACAGCAAACGAAGACTTTTAGTTGCTGATTTTTTCAAACGGAAATAAAAAAGTTATGCTTCTTCAAATGCAAATTGCATTTTGTTACCAAAAAACTTGACATATTCAATTTTGCTAAAAAATATGTTTTTTACCTAGATTAAATAACACATAACTGATTCTTAAAGGCAGGGCTTTTATGTAAGTTGGCTTTTGTATGAACCAAAACTATTGGGTGTTAATTGTGCAATCTCTTGTAAATCCTTTAAAATTAAATTTAGTATCAAATGTTTACTTAAATGAGTATTAATAAGTTTATAGTAATAATTTAGAATTTTGAAGACTAGAGAAAACTTATAATTATTTCTCTAGTGGATGTTTCATAAGTTTTTCTTTGACCCACAAATTCAGATAATTTTAATTGTTTGTTTTTTCTGCATATGAATTAATTAAATATTAACAGTAAATAAATTTCTAAAATCTTATAAACATGTTTATTTATTTTTATTGAGTTTTGAATTAGCTGTTGAATGATGAAAATCAAAAATATTTTGGAATGAACAAAATGTGAACAAAAATCTGAATTTCTTATACAGATTTAAATTACGTAAAATTTTTTTCTTAAAATATAAAATTTTATAATAAAAATATTGATTGGTTAATGATATTGAATTGTTTAATTACATTGGTATTACTTAATATTACTTTTTAATGAAAATTATGAAATATAATATTTATGTAAAAACTTATTGAGCATGTCAAATTGTCCTTGTGATTACCTTGATGGAAGATCTGGAATGACTTTACAAAAGTTCAGCTTGTGAGAATCTGGTATAATAATTTTATTTCAAATTGTCTCACATCACAATTACTTTGTTTTGGTAGGAGAAAACGTTATTGTATCGATTACTTATTATCAATTACGTGAGCTTAAAAAAAAAACTTTAGAGCTGTTTATTTTTATTATTTAAAATGAAATTATTTTATTTTATTTTTTAAATGTATTAATTTTATTTTCAGATTTTTTTAATATTGTATTTCTTTATGAATGAAATTCTATTACTTTTACAATTTTATCTATTTATTTCAAACTGAGGTAGATAAATATAAAGTTGTGAATAAAATTTATTTACTAAAATAATAAGGCTATTTTGCTATTTTATTTAATAAACTATTGCAGAATAATATGTTTACTTAATTGGTATGAATTACTTTTTTTTTATTAGAATGTTTTGAATATACTAAGTCTGTTTTCTTTGATACCTTCTTTTAATAAGTACAACTTATTTATTTTTAGTGATTGTCAATTTTGTTTAATTAACCTCCACCCACACTTAGAAACTTATATGACCAGTCATATTATTTTTCTTACACTTTTTTTTGTTTAATTTAATTTTATTTATGTAATATGTTATGAACATATAATACATATGAACATATGTTATAATACAATTTATAAACTATTCTGTTAATTTTTTTATGATTGTGATGTTAACTTAAAAAAAATTGTTATATTAATTTTCCATTAGGTGATAACTGTGGAAATTGCTAGTTCCAGAAATGAATATGTTGTAATCAGTAACTCGATTTTTAGAAACAAAATAAATAAATATAATAGTTTACAAAATTTGCACAAAAATGAATGATGGAAGGTGATTTTTCTTTTAATTTTTTATGATTAAAATGGTAACTTTAATACTATTAAAATTAGCAACTGCTTAATGTATAAGTTTAGATAGAAGTACAATCATTTGGCATGCAAGCTGGAAAAATTCAGCTACTTTAAGATATTAAAAAGCAATTATACATATTTTCCACTCTGTAATTGCTTGCTACTTAAAGGCTCAAAGTCAAAAATATTTAAGATTAATTGATTATCCCTTCCAATTCTTACAGTACTACTTCTGTTGTTTGTGTAACAAATGAAAATAAATTAAACAAATATGTAAAGTTTGATGATAAAAAAAATAGTTTAAATAAATTTTTTAATGTGTTTTACATTTTTTCTTCACAAAAATGTTGTGTCATGCGTTGAACTTTTAATTAATAATTGTAACAAAAATAGTCAATTTTTGAATATATCACTGATGTTGGTACTTAGTAGTGTTCAAGCGATCCCTCTTCTTTCTTTCTACGAGTATATTATTGTTGGTTCATCATTCTAGCAGTAGAGAACATTGTGTCAGTCAGTGTTATTTGATGCGATAGAAAAGATATAGAGTTGAAATCCATTAAACAAGTGTTTCGCTATGGATTTCAAAGCCCATATTGCTAGTGTACTTTGATTATTAGGAACGGTTAGGTTGTCAAGTAATGTCAGTTAAAATTGTTATAAGTAGATTTGTAATACATATTATTTTTAGAATAATATTTACTTCTTTCTTCATTTTTTAAACACTAAACTGCAGTCAGGTATAGACTAGTTAAAAAACATACTTTATAGATAATAGTGCTATTACAGTCAGTTGTATTATCAGCTAAATAATTGTAAACAAATGTTTGTTGTTTTTATGGCAGATTCTTTTGAACACTTTATTACTATTATTAGTAGTTTAAAAAAATTTAATTATTCTGAATATTATTTATAAATAAATAGTAAAATGCCCTATAATCTGAAAAAATGTCCTCATAGATGAATATATTAATCTGCAGTTTTCATATTAAAAATTTAAACTATCTTTTTGTATCTCTTGAATCAGAGCTGGGGTTTTATTAAATCATACTAATTTATCATCTGTTATGATATAACTTTCATTAATTTATTAATAAAAAAATTTAAACATAAACAATTTGGCAGTCAATTAAAAAAAAAAAAATGTATAATTGGTATTCTTGGTTTTTAATTAAAATCCTTAAGTAGAAAGAAAATACTGAAAATAAGCATAAAAATAATAAGATATAGGATGTAATCATCCATACATTTAAAAAGTAGTGTTGTTGAGTTTTCAATTAAAATTATGTTATGTTCAGAATATTTTAATTTATGTCTTAAAAATGAATTGAAATACTTAACTAAGATTATAGATCAAATTTATTAACATATCATATGATATTTATGTTATATTAACAAACATCAATTAATATGATATTTATGTTATATATTATTAAAGTTGACAACTCTACAAAATATTTTTATGGTTGTAGTTTTAAATGTTCGACCTACAAATTAACAAATCTTAAAAATTCAAATTTTCTATTCAGAAACATAATATAATATAAATCATTAGGATGCTAACACTGCATTAGTGTTTCTATTCATATTGGAATAATATGTTACACGATCATCTTATAAATATGGATTATATTGTGAAATATAATGTTTAATCCTGATTTAAACTGACAAATTGAAATAGAAAAGCAGTATTTTTTTAGGCAATCATGAATTCCTGAAAAATAAATATTTTTCCATCCTTTTAAGAATAAAAAACTGTCAGTATTATGTAGTTCCCCATTTAAATAAATGCTTCCATGTAGTTTAACTTAATCATCTTATTTTCAAGATCTACTTTGGGAGATGTGTTATGGAATCCTCAGGTTTTGTGAGGATTCTTTAGACATTTTTTAGACATGGTTACAGCTGTGTGGTTTGTAGCAAAAGAATTAAAAAATTATCAAATGTGTTTTTTAATATGTTAGTAAACTTCAACTTGTGCATCTTTTGTCGTTCGTAGAATGTCCAACCGATAATCAATTTCACGCCAAATGTTGGTCAACATTATTTTGGTAACACTAGCAACAGCTTCAGTTATTCACTGTCTCAGTGTGGCCAGATCAGGTACGGGTGTTGCATAGACTCTGTCCTTAGCATAACCCCAGAGGAAAAAGTCTAAGGGAGTTATGTCTGGTGTCATGGTGGCCAGGGACTGGGACCATCACACCCAATCCATCTGCTATGAAACGATTCATTCAGAAAATCTAAACTAGTAATCCCTAAATCAGAAACTAGTAATCCCTAATGTGGTGGTGTATCATCCTGCTGGAAAAACACCCTAGGATGCGAGTCATTTAGTTGAGGTATAGCAATCTGTTGCAGCATATTCAGGTAAATGTTAGCTGTTATTGATTGCTCAATGAAAAAGAAGGGACCAATGGTTCTGTTGTGCATCAAACCGCACCACACATTCAGTTTAGTGAAATCTCTAATTTTTTCCTTGGTAAAGTATGGATTTTCTGAGCCCCATATTCTCACATTATGCCTGTTTACTTTCCTCGAGGTGTGGAGAGTAGCCATGTCTGAAAAACGCACAGCTGCAGTATTCATTATCATAATCAATCCATTGAAAAATTTCAGTCGCAAAGGCAGTACGACGAGGGCCATCACCTCTCTGTAGATACTGGAATATCTGAACTTTATATGCATTCAACCTTAGTTTCTTGTAAAATTTTGTGCACTGTTGACCGGGAAACCCCCGTTCATGAGATGCATGAAGGATAGATTTGGAAGGGCTATGTAGAAATGCCTACTGCACAAACTCAACCTACTCTTCAGTAATGGATGGCCACCCTGCCCACACAAGGTCAATTACACTTCCACTCTCCTTAAACTTTGCATACCATGCAACAGTACTCTTGTTATAAGGTGCTGGCTGTCCATATTTCCTTCTAAAATTTCTCTACACAGTATGTGCAGTGGTGATTTCAACTCGTGATATCACGACACTCGTTGTGCTTTCTCTTGGATTGATGCCATTTTATAAAAATCACAGTGCCCTGTACCTCCAACAAACCAATATAAAAAAACTTGATAATTTTTTTTTCTTTTGCCATAAACCGCACAGCTGTAACCGTAATAATTTTTTTGTAATCATGGAGACTTTATGGACAATGGACATCATGTATTTAATAATTTGAAGATGTGTAATATAAACATTCTTATTCATTTTGCATAGTCACTTTAATGTGATACATACATACCTAATGTTTACTATTAAATCTTGAAATTGAAATAATGACTTAATGTATAAGGAATTTGATGTTATATTTCTTTTCTGAATATTAGTACATGTGCCTACCAAATATTTCACTTTGTTGTAATTGTGTAGTTAAATTTATTGTTAAGTTCATAGTATTTTTTTCTATTATACAAGAAGATGATAAAGATTAATTAACGTATAATTATTGTTCTTGAAAAATAATTTATGCAGTTTAACTTTGTAGTATATTGCAGTGTGCCTGCACTTTAATTTATAAAATGTGCTCAGAATTATGTATGTGTTTTGAATGTGTCAATTTAAATTTTTACTGTAGGTTGTAAACTAACCCAAGAAGAAAATTTTTTTCTTAAAGTGAGAAAAGAAGTTTATATCTCAAAAATAGATTTTTATATATCTTTAAAAACTTTAGAGAAAACCTTGAAATTTAGTAAAAATATGAAGTTAAAACCTTATGAACCAATATTGGGCAAAAGCTAACTGCTAAAAGAAAAAAAAATTTTGAAACTATAAAATATTGTAAAATTAATGCTTAATAATAATAATAATAATAATAATAATATTGGTTAATAATAATAAAAAGTATTGTATTCTGTAATGTGAAAATAGTAGATTATCATAATAATACATTATTTTTTTTATTTTGGTAGATGGTAGATTGATCATTTTACTTCCCATTGCAACACACCTAATGATGTCAGTAATGATATTTAGAATTTTCATACAAGAAGAAAAACTTGTGATTTAAAAAACAGGAATAAAATAAAGTAATAGGATTGACTGCACTTTGAAGTGATTACTTATTTGGTATTTCTCAGCACAGTTTGCCAGCATGGTTAATGGTAACTAGGTGGTTTACAGTAACAATCTCCTAACCCTATAAGTAGTATTTATATCATTATTGTTAATAATAATGATATAAATAGTATTTATATCGTTATTATTGATATAAATATTTATATTATTGATATAAATAATATAAATTATTTGATATAAATATTGATATAAATAGTATTTATATCGTTATTATTAGTAATTGTTACTACTATAAGACATTCAGTTTTTGATTTCAACAGCTTTTATGCAAACATTAATGTTATGGAATGCTGTCAAGTGGCTTTGACAGCACATGGCAGCTTAAAACATTATGATAGTCTTGAAAAGGGCTGTTTGAAGTTTGTGGAGGGATGGCCTGAAAAAGGGTCGTTTGTGGGTTTTGCAAGGCCCACAGAGTCAGGTCGGCGCCAATCGTTTTCCAGCAGTGCTGCTGAGTCTGTTCTCTCCAAGCGTTCGCATACTGGCTCCTGGTGATGGACCCATTGATCGGCTCGCAGGTCAGAGCACTTGAAGCCTGTCAAGCTGTGGGAGGAAGGTAGTGTCTGCATCCAGCAGCTCGTTCAGCTGGCTGGCCAGGCCTACTGCTCCAGTCGGGGATGTTTGCATCTGCTGGGAGGTCCCATGTTGGGCTGGCCCAGAAACTTCTTTCTTCTCCTGGTGGAGGTCAGCGACTGAATGCTTTTGCAGTGCTGATAACGGTCTTTTATGGGCGCCTGTGATTGGTAGGCCACAGTACTGCTGTAGTGGGAGAATTATGCAATCAGCTGGCTTGGTGTGTATACGCATGTATTGTCATTTTTGACTTTGCACAAGGAAAGTCACTATGATAGGAAAGCACCTCTTTAATGGCTGGCTGCGTACTGATAGACCATATGTATTACATGAAAGATGGTGGTGCTCCCAATAAAACAGTTTCCATATTAATGAAATGGCAGGAACCGTCAGGTCATTTTTGACTCATGATGCCAATTAAAGGTTAATATGAATAACAGAAAATACCCATATCATACTTACTGTAATTTGACTCCTTCATTATTCTTTATGTATGATAATTTGTATTCTTTGTAAATGTGGGAATTTCATAGGTGAACATGTTTTTCTGGTGAAAACTTTCTAAAGGAATAATAAATAAAAGTAACACTGTTATTATAAATTTAATCAACATTCATTGTTAAAATTAATTTTCTTTGTAAAATGATTGTATGAAATCATGAAAGATTATAAAATACTAATTTTCCTTATCAGTTAGCAAAAATAAGATAGAGATATCTGTAAATAGAGAAATGGCTGTACTTTGCACTTTTATAAATAAATTGCTAAGAAAAAATTGTTAAAAAAAAGAGGTAAAAAAGAGTTTGTTATTGTAGAAAACGTTTTGTAATTTGACAGTACTCTGCATTGCTTGGGGTCATAATTTCTTCATAGATTCATCCATTTGTTTTTTTACAAAAATTGTTCCAACTTTCCACAACAAACATATACCTACTTCACATTCCTTCTTGTTGAATTTAACTTTCCAAATCTAGCTCTTTATAGCTCTGTAATGATGTGGTTTGATTGAAAACATGATGAGCTGAAAGAATGAACATGTATTTAAACTTTCTAGCAGTATAAGTACAATAAATAATGTAACAATACAAATATGTATAAATAGCCTGTAATATAAATAATTTATGCAACTATGTAAATACATACAACTTAATTTTTAATCTGATTTAACTTCAATTTTTTTTTAAATTAACTAATTAATGAATTAATTCTGCCATGAGCCTCAAGAAATATGCTATTGACAACCATAGGTTTTATACAAATGTACATAGATACACATACAAATATACTGTATACATTCAGATAAACACAGCTTTCAAATTACAACACAACAAAGTTCAAGGCTGCAATGGCTTAGATTGATCCAGTGCTTGCCTGTAAACAACATTTCTTATCTTCTTGTTCCAAAATTTAATAATATTAAAAAATGTTTGAGAATGATCTAGAATCCTCCAAAACGTTCTAGAAATTTAAGGGAGTTCTACAAATTTCCAAAATTTGATAGTATTTGGAAATATTCTAGAATATTCCCAAACGTTCCACAATTTTAACCATTTATAGTTTTAAGGTTTCTTACCCTCCCACTTATTCTGCAGTAGGGATGTCTAACATCCACAGTATTTTTCTCAGATAGAAGTAATAATTGTATCAAGTTTGGTTAAAAACGGTTTTGTGGTTTAGGAGAAGATAGTGAAACAAAGATATGTACATACATGCAATAAATTTTATTTATATTAAGATTACAGACGAAGAAAAAAGTAATAATAGTACGATCAATATTATTGTATGATATCATCTCTTTTATAGAGAAATAATAATTAAATTTACTTATTACTATAGTATGTGTTTGATATTTAATATATGATTTCTATATAAAAGTTAATAATCATACACAATATTGTCATTTGTGAAATAATTATTTAATTATAAACTGATCAGATTTTCATTATCCAAGTAATGTAAAACAAAAACACTTAGTTGGATATTTCTTTTAGAATTTTAGATCTTCAAAATAAAATTTAACCTCTTCTAATTTAATAATGACTTTTGCACCCTGGGGCAAGATTCATATTACTTGATGGATGGTTTTGCAATATCTGGATCATCTCAGGCATAAGATTACTAAATATTTCTTTCTTTTTAAAATATTTTCTTTTTCTATGTTAATATTTTTATTAGCAGATGCTATGAAAATCAAATTACCATTAAAGCTAAACTGAAAGATTATTTATTTTGAAAATTGAAGATGTGAAATTAGGTAAACTGCAGCAGTCAAAATAACAGTTAATAAACAGTTAAAAATAACAGTTTACATTAAACTCATTTAATGTAAAATAAACTATGATACAGTTTCGCTGCTTGTTGTTTGTGTTTTTTTAATGTCCAAGATTAGTCACTTAACAGAAATAAAAAAAAATGAATAACAATGTTTTATGAATTTTTACTTAATCAGCAGTCATGAATATTGTAAACAATTATACCATTTTTAAATTTTCACTGATTTCAGTTAGAAACATAAACAGTATCTATTAATGTCAGTTACAATCTTAGTGACAAATAGAATAGTTAGTACCTCTTAAAACAGCTAAAAAAAAGTAATTAGAAACTTTTAGACTACAGCAATTGATATTTTATTTATAAAATTTAATTATATAAAACATGATAAATTTAAAAAATTAGAAATCAAACATAATTTAGTTTAACCAATAAACTTACCAATGCAGTTTTGAAAAAATTTGGGAGCTCTTCTTCAGGGGAGAGGTATTCAGTTATTTTAGTAACTTTATTGTTTTAACAAAATACATTTTGAGCATTAAAAATTTGAAATTCTAAATTTTTTTTTCATCTTGGAGCTCCCATACTCAAGGGGAAGCATCTAATTACTTAGAAAACCTAATCTAATTACTTAGTAAAGTTGATTTTTAAGAAAATAATCCCTAATGGTGATAATAAATCAAAAAAAGAACTTTTAAAACTGTTTAAAAAATACAGATACAGCCGTAATTCTAAATAAAGTTATCATTTTGTAGGAAGAGGGTGGAAATTTTTGGCTAATTTTCTCTTTCAAGAAATGTTAGAGAGTAAGGGCTATTAAAAAAGTAAGATTTTTACTTTTTAAATGCAATGGATAACTTGCAAGATGGATTTTAATTAAAACAAAAACTATTTTAATTAAAATAATTCCCTATAGATGGGATGGGCAAAAACCTTTTGTAGTGGTTTGTAGGTTGCCTGTTAATGTAGAAAATATAGTTAATATAGTTACAAAAAACTCCATTAACTTCTTTCCTGAAACAAGAAATAGCTAAAAATTATATATATATATATAAAAAGTCATTTTTTGGGAGGGGGAGAATATTAAATGAATTTTTTTGGTAATTTGTGATCTAGTTAAAAAACTTCAAATTTTGTAAGAAATATTCTTTGCTAAAGTGCTTCATATCAGTAAAGATTTGAAATCTTATTGTTTCCAAGATATCCCCACCCCTTTTTCCAATTTTTGCATTTTAATACATTTTCCACCACTGAAGGTGGTAGTACCTGCCTTCCAAGTAAGAAGATTAGTTGGTCAACAGATTCCAGTGTTATAAGCCCAAATACAGGCCAACATACATAATGAACATTTGCACAAATGTCCAGCTGACAAAAATAGATTTTTTGGACTTGGAAGCATTGGAAAAAAAAATTTTTACGGACTATTTAGGATCTATTAAAAATCTTTTTTTGTTATAATTTCTTTTTATAAAAATTCTTAAGGCACAAACTTGACCATGTTTTTAATTTTTTTTTTACCAATACTTTCCCATTGTAGCTACAGTAGCATATTGTTATAGCTAGGAAAGTAAGAAGATATAATTTTGACGTATTCATAAAGAAATGATTAAAAATGTTTGAAAACTGAAAAATAACATTTTTTTAAATGTCAGAGAAAATACTTGTGGATTTGGGTAATATTTATCACCATCATTTAAAATTAAACCAACAGCAAATTATATAGATATGTACAACATAAATTTAATTACTTTCAAAGTTCATTGTATAGTCCCTTCTCTTCAATCACTTCCATTTTTTTTATAAATTGGCCAGCTTTTTCATCATGGAAAAGTAAAATGTGATTATTGATGGTAAATATTTCAATAATTTTATTGTTGTAAAGTAATAATTTTCAGTAGTATTTAAATGGTAATGATCTGTAAGTTGATTATTACTCTACAGTTATAATAACCAATTTTTTACTTTTGTAATTTATTGTTTTATTCTACTGATATAATATCAATAGCAGACTGGAACGAAAACCAAAACATATTAAAATTGTTTTACTTCAAAATTTGTATTTTTATTTATTGAATAAATCTTGTTTGTAGCATTGTATAATTTAAATTAGATTTGTAAAAATAATCGTTTTTGTAAGTTATTGTATTTTCCAAGTCATTTCTCCTGTATTATTATTATTATTATTTTGGCCAGTTAATGAGATTCATAATGAGATTGATTGCATATTAGTAGTGATAATGTAATTCATTCATTACTTGTTAATGAAATATTAAACGACAAAATTTCTTGCAGTTTTTGTAAAAAGAATTTTTAAACCAAAAGCTACAATTTTTCTTAAGAAAAAATATACCTGCTGGTGTACTTTTCTAAGGCAAATTAAATATTAGTTTGGTGAGGAAGTTGGTTGCCTGCAAATAAAAAAAAGGATTGACTCTACCTGTATTTCTGCAGGTAGATGGCATTTGCTGCCTGGATGGATCAGTGTCAAAAAAACCACAATTAATTATAAAATATGGAATAAAAGTAGCTGAAGTTCATATTAATATTTAAAATATTAGCACATGAAATAATATTGAGACAGAAACATGATGATACTAAATGTATATTAAAAAAAAATAAATAAATTACAAAGAAAGTGTTAATAAGAATCTTTTGAGCGTTTATTGAATGTACATTGAATTTAATCCAGAAAATTTAGGTTTTTTAAGAAAAAATTTAATGAATGTTATTTAAAACCAATCAACCTATTAAAAATTGTTTTTGTAAAAAAAATTATTTTATTTTAAATAAATTAGTAGAAGTTCTTTAAAATCTTTTGTTCATTTATTAAAAATGGCATTGAATTGTGACTATTTCTCATTTACTGAAGAATTGTGTTGTATAAAACACAAAAATAGTTTTGTTGTCTAATACATTAGAGATGGTTATTGATGCTTCTTATAAGTGACTATTTTTTTTCTTTTTTATTGATAGTTTATGAAATTTTGGTGTGTGTTTTTAATGGACGCTAAATAACACTCTGACTATCAATTTTTGTGTTTCAAAAAATATTAAAATGAAACGATTAGATGAACAAGCAGTGTAATAAAAAAAAATGAAATGTGAATATTAACAAACTAACAATTCCAACAGTTTGTCAAAACAGTTGTTTTTTTTTACAATGAACATTTCTTTTTGTTTAGCAGAAACTTCAGAAATGCCAATCTCTAATGTCCAGGGCTTCAGTTTATTGCATAAATGTTTCTTATACAAGAAATTTGTAAAAACTGTAAAATTTTATACATTTCCTGTACTAATTCTTGTGCTTGTAGCACTCAGTGCTTGGCTGATCAGTGCTGAACAGACTGTATGAAAGTTGATGATAATGATTGTTTAAATCAAACCATCATTTGGGTTTAATTTTGAACATAAAGCATCCATTTATTCTTATATATTTATTTATATATTTTTAATTTCTATAAGAGACCAGATCAGAACAGTTATTGTAATATTCCACTTATTAAGATATGGCCTTGTAACATTTTATTATTGTAGTTTTATACAATCATAAAAAAATGTAATGAAAGGTAACTAACAAGTTGTTTATTGTTATATGTTATAATTATTTATCTTATATAAAATTATGTTTATTTTATTGCATGTTTTAACAGTAATGATAAGAGTTATTATTATTGTTATCCTATCCTTATATACTTAAGCTGTTTATTCATTAGAGAGGTAAATGCAAAATTGGTTTTACAGATTTTGGAACCATCTCTTGTTTTTAAAAATTTAAAAACTAATCTCTTGATTAGTTTTTAAATTTTTAATATTAATTTCAAACCTATTAGAGAATATTTTGTTAAAGGGTTTCAACTTCAAACATAAATTTAAAAAAAAAAATTGTTTTTAACGTACTGATTTTTAAATTTTCATACTTTCTACTTTACTATTGGCCAATATCAGCTGAATCTAATCCTCATGATGTTTGCTAAATCTGAAGGAAATAATTTTTTATTCTAATTTGCATTTACTTAATAAAGTATGTACAAAATATTAATAAGTCATTTCTTTTAATTGTTCATATGTTGTCTGGGTTTGTGATTGTATGTCTATATTTTGTTCCAATTAATAAAAATAATTTTACATGTAAAAATATCTCTGTAGATAAATTTATATTATCTGTAGATAATTATGCGTGTAAAAATATCTTTTAAAATATTTTGTAGGAAAGAGATATTATACTGAGGAAGAATTCACTTCTGATTATATAATTTCTTAAAGATTTCCTTTAAAATATCCACTATTATTACTTCATTCATGAAGAAAATTTCATGAAAACATTAACAAACTTTTATTTTCTCAGTATAAAATGTGTTGTTTGTTGTCTGTGCTAGTGTTATGCAAGAAATTAAAAGACAATATCAACAATGTCTGTTGCAAACTGCCATTTTCCATTCCACCTCCTCTCAGCTCTTAGAAATGGATTTCACCGTTAATTTACATTACTTAATAATCCATTATTAACGTGAAAGAAAATTAATTAAAAGATGAAAAATAGTTGTCTCCTTACACCTCTGTTCATCTAATGAATGTTTAAATACTCCTGATGGAGCTAATTTAATGAAAGAAGTACAGTAGAAGAAGAAGGCAGTATAAGTATCTCATTGATTTTCAGTAGAAGATATAGTTCATTAATTTGTTTCTTTATAAATTATCTGTCCTGCTCATTCTTATTGCTTATAAACCAAATGAGATGTATTAGCCAGTATTTATAAAGTAATGTTCCTTATAAAACCATTCCTTATGGTTAACCTAGTGAAGATGTCACTTAAAAGAAGGCAACTGAAAACTATTTTACTCTTTAATTTCCTTGTAGGTCAAGGGATGCTTATTGTTTGAATAATGTCCGGTTTTGAGAGTGGCTTGTTTCTTTTGTAATATCATGTACAACCTCTTTTGTTAATACATAAGTATCTAGGGAATGAGAGTGGTACAGATTACCTAACTAAGTAGAAGATTAACAGCCCATGGCTGACCAAACCATTAACATTTTCAGCTCTTCTTTATAGCTCCCATCTTCATTAGCTATTGGAGTCTTATTAATATAAATTAATTGACTGCACTTACTTCACAAAAAAGGCATCAACATATTGGTTCAACTGATCTAGATATCTTAAGATTTCCTAGAAAATAATTTTTTTTATTTGATTTTCATATCATACTACTTCATAATAGGTTGAATCAAAGTACAGTTCCAAGAATCCAAGTACCAGTTGGCCTTTTGAAATCTTAGGACATAACTGTGCAATGTTAGTTACACAGTGATGTTAACTGAACCCATCAGTCAAAGTACAATCCACCGGGTTTGTCTAGTGGTGAACTTCTCATGGAAATCAGCTGATTTTCAAGTCAAGAGTTCTATGATTCAAATCCTAGTAAAGGCAGTTACTTTTATGTGGATTTGAAAACTAAATCATAGATACCGGTGTTCTTTGGTGGTTGGATTTCAATTAACAACACATCTCAGGAATGATCAACCTGAGACTGTACAAGACTACACTTCATTTACATTCATATATATCATTCTCATTCATTCTCTGAAGTAATACCTTACAGTGATTATTGAGGTTAAACAGAACGAGAGAGAGCAGCTAAAGTACAAGTGAAATACAAATGTAAAAATGGATGAAAGCAAATTTATTATCACTTTGATTTTAGTATCAGTACTACACTATTAAAGAACACCTTAAATATTATAATTTTGTAGAAATTAGGAGATGTATGCATAATAATAGATTAAAGGAATAAAAGACAAATGAATGATAAAAGTTATTATGATATATTTTACCTTTAATAAATTTTTATGTATTACTTTTTTGAGTATATTGTCAATTATTTGAATAGCCCGATACATTAATATAGAAAGCTATTAAAAATTTATGAAAATTCAGTTCCATGCTGGTATACATTAGAGTAATTTTATTCAGTTATGTTTAAACGATTTTTAATTGCTTTTATAACTTTTCTTGGTATTGATTCTAACAATTTTTATTCATAACATGAATACTGTTATTATATGATTAGTTATAGAGATAAGAAACTATTTTATTGCACTTCAAATCCTGTTAAAATGCTTTTTAACAATACATGAATATACAAAAGAAAATTAAACATAATTGTTAGCTTATTTATAATAATTAAAGAATTATAACTTGCAACAAAAATAATTTTTTCTGTTATAGTGTAATTGTTAGCTTTATTTTTTCACACACCGTTACTAATTCTTATATTTAATGTTTATTTTTTATTTTTTTACTGTAAGTTTTGTTTTTACACATTCATTGTAATATTGTGAGTATTTTTGAGCTTTGTGATAGTAAAGTAAAATTTATCTACCTGACTATTGTAACTTTTGTTTCATTAATATAACGGCTACAGTTTGTTGAATTGCATTGTGATATATAATATGTAATTATTTTTATCCCAAATATTTTGTAAGTTTATAATTTTTGGTTTAAAATATAAATTAACTTTAGTTTTTTGAATAAATATGTTTTTTATTGTTTCATTTGCATTTTTCCAAAGAAAAAAGTTACATTTATTCTACTTGATTATTTATCTTTTAATTCTAAGTTGATACTCAGTAATGGCAATTAACCACAAAAGGTTTACAGCACTTTGCTACACATCCAAAAACTATTGGACTCAACAGATTGATTCCAAATTGCATGACAATCTCTCAGGAGATGATTCTATAACCAAAAATAAGAAAAAAGTTCATATAAACAAACAGGTCAAAAACAGTTTGTCAGCTAGTTTAAGCTAGTGAATCATTTAACCCTGCTTTCTGTGCTCCCTCTGTGAAATTAAATCATATTAAAATTCTTGTGAAAAGAATTTTAAATGAAGAATTGAGAATTAAGAATTTTTCATATTAAATTGAGGGGTAAATTTGATGCTTCCTTATGGTTTTTGATCTAAGAGATTGAATAAAAGTAGTTCCAGACACACAGACTGGATTGGAAAAGTGATTTGAAAAGAGTTTTGCTTCTAATTAAAGTTGAACTTCTCAAATATGTGTTTAATTTTAATAAATGTTGTTCACATAAATTTTCTCAGAATCAAATCCTTTAAAATATTAACTACAAATTTTTATTTGTTTATTGGTAAATTAACAAAGTTATTTTATTCCAAACCTAAAAAGTGAATTTTCCGACAAACATTTCTTGTGTTTTACCCTGTTTTATTAAAACTTAAGTGGTGTAGAGGTCTGAGACTAGTTTTATTCAGTTTCTTAGATCAAAATCCATAAGGAATCATCAAATTTACCCGTGACTTGTACCCCAAGAATTTTAGTAAGGTTTAATTTCACAGAGGGAGCAGAAAGCAGGGCTAAAGGTTTCCTGAGCTTAAACTAACAAGCCGTTTTCTGACCTATATTTACATGAAGTTTTTTCCTGTTTTTGACTAAAGAATCATCTTCCAAGATATTGCCGTACAATTACCCTTATATAATTAATTCTCTGCAGTCTCTTAGAACCAGTTTTTTAAAAATATGGTCTTGTTTTTATAGTCATTATATTAACCCTTACTTTATTAATTTGTTGAGATGCTAATCTCTTACCTATTGGAGTTTTAGTAGCAGATCATGACACAAATTGATGTTCTGGCAACATATAGTTAAACTATCTTGCTCAAGACTGCTTGCTGCTTAACAATCCCACCTACTTTTTTTTGTGTAATTATATTACATGTGAATTATTTGAACTAGAAAGAATTTGTAATTACGGTAATCATGGAGGTTAAAAAAATAAAAATAAATAGACAGAATTTGTTCAGGAAAAACATCAAGAATAAATGAGGGTGATCAACAGCTATTGTTTCTCGTGATATATGTAGTCATCTGTTATCAGTTTGATAAAAATATTGAGCGATAGTAAACATAAATATTCTTACAGGTGTAAATTTTATTCTTCAGTAAATTACTATGTACAAAATAAGAAATTATATGTACAAATATAATTCTAATTTTGAGCTATGAGCAATAGCTAATAAAAATTAACACAAATGTAATAAGTGATTACAACTGTGAGATAACATTACAAAATCAATAATTAATTTTATGAAACAATTATTTACTTCTAATATTTTCAAAAGGAAATAAGCCTACGCTGTTATCAATGAATAATGTCACCTTGTCCCTATTCACAAGAATTCCTGAAATAATCTGTGTAATGTATTATTGTACCAATCAGAACATAGAAAAAATTAAAAAATTGCATAAAAACATTTTTTGCTAACACTGCATACAAATAATCACAAATACACTATTAAAACATAGGTAACTCGTATACAGGATAAAAGGAACATATCATTACTTGAAGAATGTGAAATAAACAAAATTCTGAAATGCCAAAAATCTGAATAAAAGGTTCATTTAAAATCTAATGAAGTTATTGAAAATACATATTACATGTATCATATGATAAATGTACTAATTTATCATATGATATACGAGGTGTGCGAGAAAAGTAATGAGATTGGTAACACTGTGAGTGATCTGGCAATGCTGTGTCTACCCGTCTGTGATAGACTGGTTGTTCATCCCTTGATGAACAACACATTATTTTTTGACAACGCCATCAGTGAAGATGTGTTTTTATTGTGTGTTAAATGGAGCATCGGAATTTAGAGCAACGTTGTGAGATCAAGTTTTGTGTTAAACTTGAGAAATCCACAAGTGTGACCTTCGAAGGCCCATGGGGAACATTGCTCTTCCCCGTTACAAGTTTTCCGCTGGCACAAATTATTTTTGGAAGGCCGAGAACACGTTGAAGATCAACCTCGCTCAGGGAGACCTTCAACTTCAAAATCTGACGAAAACGTCGAGCGTGTGTGGGTTCTTGTGAGATCAGACCGTCGTTTAACAATAAGGATGATGAGTGAACAGTTGAATTAAAACACTTTTACCGTACATCAAAATTTGACAGACGATTTGGACATGTGAAAGGTTTTAACTGACATCGCCTTGGATATCTTTCTGTCCAGATTGTTGTCACTCCTGTCTTATTGCATTACGAGCAATGTTCATGAATATTATGGGTCACAATTTTGTGCAGTATATAATAATTTGTTTTTGTTTTTATATAAAAACTAGAGAGGTTTGCTAAACTTTCTCTAGTTTTTTTAATTCTGTAAAAAAAAATTCATACAGGTTTAACAATGGAATAAAAATTAAAGAAAACAAACTTAAATCGAGTTACCTGATTTCTCAAATCAAACTGAATACTACTTAAGGCTTAATCAATATTACATCTTAATCAGTGAGCAATGTTTGATGGAATGCACTGGTAGAGAGGTCCAGAATCTGTGTTTCAATTTCCATTGTTTTATACTGCAGTCATTTTACAAAACATCAGCTTTATTTAAATGTGACTTTTTAACAGCCACAAAAATAGTATTCAACTAATAATGGTGAAATTTTCTATTTAATAAAATTGCAAAAGATAAATTACAAATTTCAAAAGAATGACTAATTTTAATATTAACTTTACCTGAGAATTCATCTTTATTATTATATTTAAACCATTTATAGATTCTCTTGTCTAACTGGATTTATTTTTCTAACTGGAGGCTTATTCATATCTATTGACTTTTGTGTAATAAAATTATAAATTATGACAACTAAATTGTGAGACCAGCCGATTGGTAAACTCATCATCGCAAAATCAGTTTTAACAAATGATTTTCAAAATCAAAGGTTCTGAGGTTCAATTCCTAGTAAAAGTTAGTTGCTTTTATACAGATCTGATTACTAGACTAGATCTTTTATACAGATCTCATTATCCACTATTATTAGTGGATAATTTGGTGGCTAGAGTTAAATTAACCACACAACTCAGAAATATTTTGTCTGAGTCTGTACAAGACTACACCTCATTTACACGTGATACATATCATTCTCATCTCATTGGGTCATGAGAGGGTTGCTCTAATCTGTTCATTAGTTGAACAGATTACAACGCACACATTAGCAATAATAAGAGTGTAAGGTTTTTTATCTGGCAGATTGGATAGATGCCTTTCAAAACCTTAGAATTTAGAAATAACTATTGACCTTGAGATAATCAAAGAAAAATTAAATATAAGAAAAGGTAACAAAGCATTAAGTTGGTTTGTGACCTAAAACAGAATAATGTTTTATAATTTTGAATTTTTACAATCTTATGTATTGATATTCATTAATTTCCCTATTGGAGTTGGCATACAAGAAAGGTTAAAAATCTTATTTACTT
Organism: Lycorma delicatula; assembly: GCF_047948215.1. NCBI lineage: Eukaryota > Metazoa > Arthropoda > Insecta > Hemiptera > Fulgoridae > Lycorma > Lycorma delicatula. Next base: position 35,018,965 of record NC_134457.1, on the reverse strand, counting down.
GCATCGGAACAGAATTTTTATATTTTTATTGTATTTAATGAAAAATGCCTACCTTCAGTTACATGATTACAAAATTCCAATGTTTATATCCATATACTGTATATAGTATTACAGTTAAGAAACATGAATAAAAGAAACTGGTTTTCCATTTATATTAATAGCATAATCATTGTTGATTGACAAATGTAATAAATAAACAAATGTAAGTTAAATATTACTACAATGATCTATTTATTGAATAGTAATTTATTTTAATAGATATAGTTTATTGAGATAAATTTATTATCAAAATTAGTAATAAAAATTTGTGTTGTAAGTTTAATGATAATTAAAACATAATTGATGTATTTTATTTACTTGGTAAGTACATATTTATTATCGATGCTGATGAGTAATATAGATAATTGAGTATTTAATTGCTATTCATAATCAGACATATCAGGATCTTAGTTATTTAAGAAAAATGAAGTGCTTAATAATGAATTAATAAGAAACAAGTTTTTTGACTAAAAATAATTAGAATTTTCTATTTCAGTTACATTTTCTGTATAGATTCCTTTCTTTCTGCATTTATCAATTAGCTCTCATTTTTTTAGGTTTCTAGCTTGATTATGATATAATGTACGGATTAAATGTACAAAAAAGTTACTTTTTATTGTCTTCTGCTACTTAATTTAAGAGTTCTGCTACTTAATTTAAGAGGAAACTCTTAAATTAAGTAGCAGAATGATTTTATAATTTGTTAAGTCACTTATTTACATAAACTATAAATTACTTCAATTCAATGTGTGTGTTAGTATTGAGAAAATTGTTAATGCTAGCCTTTTGATGAAGGATGGTGAAACATCAATTTCTGACTAAATGATTTATATTTCACTGCTAACAGCATCTTGATACTGTTAGTGGCTATATTTCTGTTGCTAGGTTCTAATTGAAACATATCCTGGCCTGGTGACCTTTGTATATAAATTCACTAATAGGTAAGTTACATTCATTCGTGAAATAGGGTTGTGCTGGTCTATGAATCCTGAATAAAGAAAGGTAGCCTAGATATCTGGAGACTTTCAGAATATCATACAAATTGTTCATCCACATTTTAGCTATAAAGTTTTGTATAATATCAATTATTTAACAACTTTATACTTACAAGGCTGATTAGTATGATTTTTATGTTACATGTGTATTGTGGGTTTTCGGTAAAAATTAGCCCAATAATACAATAGTTAACATCTTAAATTTTTGTGTTAATTTTTAAAGTATTCAAATTATAAAGAGAAGTAAGTAAATCAAATCTGTTGTTCATAAAATACCAGTCAGTCATAGTATATTTAATTGTAGAAAAGTAAGTTTCACAGTTGCTAGTAAAAAAAAACACAATAAACAAAATAAAACAAAAATAAGTTTTATATTTTTATTAGTTTAATATGTTAAGAAGCATTCAAAGTATTGTTCTTATGCATTTATGACTGCAGTTAACCACTGAATTAAATTTTCTTTCGAAATAAATTTTACCCTGTTTTTTTAACATAAGTAAATTTTCAGTTAACTGCTTGAGGTGGTTTAGGTGATTTGGATTTAATGAAAATATTATGTTTGACAATTACACGAACAATAAATTGTAAGGCATCAAATTAGATGAATATGATCGCTCCTTGGTGTCCTTTCTATTCACGAAAATAATTGTTACAGATATTGACATGAAATATTTATTAAGGGTGTACCCCATCTATGTTCCCAAAAATAAGGATGACTAATGGCAAACAACACAGGGTTGTTTAATAGATTGGAAAAACAGTTTCTCAATGTATGAATCACTTGTTACACATTATCGAAGAGATAATGTTTCAACATTACTGTTGTGATCCAACATTAAATATTAGCCTCGAGAACATTAAATTCCTTATGCAATAGTCTTCATCAGATCAATAAACTTAATTATGATTATTTCTTTGTATCTACTTTCTGTAGTTACCATATGTCAGATTGTGAAAAAAAAACTTATTAAAATAATGGAAATTAAATAGAAACTTAAAGAACTTAACAAAGTACTGAATAGAAGAAAAAGGAAAACAAAAATTTGAGAATAAGAAATGAAATAAAAAAAAGCTACAGTAAAAGGAAAAGAGCGTGTTGAATGTAAGTGGAAAATAGGCCAGCTAAGATTAGAGGATCTGAATGTTACTGGAATGAGTGAAATATGATCTTCATGTACTAGTTATCTACTTTGATTACAATCAATATATCATGCATCTCAAATCCTTATTCAGGAAATCTCATACCTAAGATCACTGACCAGCTAAGTATTCTATATTTGTAACATAATATGGATGTGGTGAATAAATGTGTCATTACCATAAATGTGTCATTAACACAGGTCCAAATGAGATATGTTCATTTTTGTATTATTTTTTCAAAGTTATTACTTAGTTTGATAGAATTAAATTCTAATAAAATTGAACACTTCTTCCTCAGAAGGGTTAATTCATCTGATTTCTGTTAGCGATTGCAGATTAATAAAAAGGTAATTTAGAAAATTTGAAATTTAGAAAATTTATTACCTAAAAAACTTTAGAAAAATTACCTAAATTTGAAATTTAGGTAATTTAGAAAACTTGTTAGATTGTAAAAAAATATATACAGAGTATTAAATTTTTAAATATGATTGCCCATTTTTTACAAAAAGAATTGTATTTCTGAAGAAAAAAACAAAATTGTTCCAAAAGCCAAAAAAATTAATCTTATAGTAAGCAGTTTGAAGTATTTTTCATATAATTGTGAATTCACCGATTGGAATTTTTGGTAAGCCATTGATTCTATGGTGGCACATAGTTTTTCATTTACACGGTCTGCAAGACCACATTTAGTATTGTCAGTATAGGCTGTTTATTGGGAAAAGTGCTCTTAGAATGACATAAATAAGTATTATTATTAGATTATTTTCATTTATTATTAATAAAAACCAAGACTTTTATTCTTTTACTTTAAGTTGACTGACAGATGAGTACAATTAAAATAAGGTAAAAGGTGATGAATAGCCTGATTTTTTTATTTTCTTAATGTAATATAGCAATTGTATAAATATTTAGTTGATAAATATCTTTTATCTTTTACATTAGTGAATAATTTTGAAATAAAATGATTTATTTCTTTCTTAACTGGAGATGAATTATATATATTCATGATCTTTATTTAATTGAGCTATAAATAATGATGAATAAGTTATAAGCTTTTTTTAGCTGGTTGAGTGGACTGGTGCATTCTGAAATGTTAAATTTTAGATGGCAGCTGTTGACTTTGAGATAATTAATGTAAATGAAGGACAAGAAAAGGAGATAATGAAGGTAAGTCATAAAATATTAAAAATGGTGGATAATCTACAATGAAATGGGAGCTAGCAGTAAGCTTAGCTGGAAGTAGATGAGAATGAAAACATACATAATGCAAGAGAACTGCCTCAGAACAGACAAATATGATTTATATATAATGGGATTATTATATTTAGAGAGTTAATTATGTTCAATAGTGTTAAAAATCTCATCAATGCATGATGTTTTGCAAAAGAACAAATGACTTAATTATTTTATAATTTCATTATTATAAATTCAGTTCACTGTAAAGAAGTGCTATGTTTTGTTGCTTTTTTCACTACATCTTATTGAGTTGACTACGTTAAATTATTGTTTTCTAAGCAAATTTTGTAAATATTTCTTTACTAAACGTAACTTAGATTACCTATTGTTATTTTTACTAAATGTATCTTAAATTACCTATTCATCAGTAAACTAAGGCATTTTATAAGTATACAATTTAGAATTCTGTTTTATTCTCCAGTATGATGTTGATGTTTCAGATTTATATTGCAACAGTCCTTACTTTTTTTATTTTATTTTTTTCATGTGTATTATATTAGTTTCGTGTAATTAATTATTTATATATTTATAATTATGATTATGTCCATGTCATTTTTAACTTCCTTGCGTGAATTAAAGGATGTATTGTGATCACGAAAAATTTTGGTTTTCAGATTTCAGCAGAAATATTCATTTTGAACATCCCTGAATCCATTTTGATTAGTTTCGGCATGGCGTCTGTACGTACGTATCTTGCATAACTCAAAAACAATTAGCCGTAAGATGTTGAAATTTTGGATTTAGAACTGTTTTAACATTTAGTTGTGCACCTCCCCTTTTGATTTCAATTGACTGGACCAAAAAAGCCCAAAATCCAAAAATTTGGATTTTGGACTTTTTCTTATCCGCATTAATAAGCCCTCATTGAGAGCTTTTCAACAATATATCATAAATTGTACTTATACTCATTGTTTGCAGAGTTACAGCCAAATAAAATTTTAATTAATGAAATATTTGGATCTTACAAGTGGGAAGGCACATCGGTTTGAATCTGTCTTCATCTCTCTTTTTTTTAATTTAAATTAATAAATAATTTAAACTGATTTATTAATAATTATTAACTTCTGATTGCAAAAGAATTTTACAACAAATAATAATTCAATAATAACAATAAAAAAAGAAAATATGAAAAAATATCAAAAGTTATTAATGAAATAAAATTGTATGTAGTTTCATTTTAAAAAAAGTATATATGTAAATTGAATAGGTGTACAAGGAAGTCATGTGGTTTCTACATTAGATTTTTTAATTTAAATATATTGATTTATTAATACATATTAATCTCTAATTGTAAAAAAAAGTTTTATGTTAACAATAAAAAAAAATCAGAATTTATTAATGAAATAAAATGTTATATACTTTTCATTAAAAAAAAAACATGTATATGTAATTTAATAGGCGTACGAGGAAGTCATGTAGTGTCCACATCAGATTTTTTTTTTTTATTTTTTTTTTACAAAATATCTCTTTCCTTCCTGTTGGTCTTGTTCTAACCTCAATATCTGAAGGAGTTTTTGATTGAATGTGAAGTTTTTGAGATACCAAAACACAATGTTCTCACATTTCTGACAATGGTTTTTTATTTCTACATTCTAGATAAGGACACATCAATAACTGACCATTGGTTTTGTAGTATTTAAAACAAGTTTCAGTTTTCTCATCACACAATCTTTACAATTGCACAATCTAGAAGAATAAGGTAAATGTTCAGAATTTGGACACAATATTAATTTAGAATGCATTGGCTGTTCATGTTTATCTTTTTTAAGTATTCATTTTCAGCACTACAGTTATATTTCAGTCATATGTAGCTTTACTGTTATTGCAAAGGCAATAACTGTAAAGCTAAACACTGTACTTATAATTAACTAAAGCAGTATTTCAATGCAGTAAAATGGTGCAAGAAAAATGCTTATTACTGTATAAATGAAACCTCTTAGTACCCTTAAGTGTTTTTGTCTAGAATGTGGCAATTCAGAACGCCTATAAGAATGGTTGAGATGATCACGAAACAGTTTTTCATTGCATGTATCCATTTTTTTGGTAAAGTAAAAGGTATGTAAAAGCAAATCATTAAACATAACTGGCAGTACAAATCAAATTTGTATATTGTTAAACTGTAAAAAATGCAAATAACAACATTACAACAATATCAACCTTTCGCAGCTGTTTATATTTTCATGTTTAAAGTTTTATGAAATTAAGCAATAAAATGATAATTACATTAATTAAAACAATGTTTATTTAATTCTATTACAGAAAAAAAACAAAACTGAGTAATTTTAAATTGTTAAAATTAAATATAAATAAAACTAGTTAAAATTTATTTAAAAAATCACACCACAGTCAGTACATACATAAATATTTAACGTACACTTTATTAAAATATTCTTACATATTTTAAATTACCTCTTATGTCATTACATTATAGTTAGTATAATAGTAATATAAATAGTATGAATGCTAACTAATATTAAAAAAATACATATATGTATAATAACTAGAAAAGATATTTAATTCTAATTTAATTTTCTACGACAGTAATAACAATTAACATTACTAAAAATTTTATATGATTTTATTCCATGTTGTAATTTTTTATGAACATGTGAAACCCAGATAAAATATGTTTAAAACAAAAAGAAAATGGTTGACTCCATGATATTTTTGGCAATAAAAAAGAAAATAATAGTCAAAATTATTTTCTTTTGAAATTCATTTATTATAAGTATTATTCTGTTTTATATACTTTTTTAAGTTTTTTTATATGCTGCTAGTTACAACACATCTAATTTTTATAGGGAATCAGTTTAAAAAATATTAATAATTTAATATTATATTATATATTCAGGTATAACCAACTAACCAGTTAGGAGGGGTCAGTGCTCAAGTATTGTTGGGGGTAGGCATGGGCATGTGATTTTCCTCTGTTTTGTCAGTGACCATTTCAGTAGCCAACATGGTTTTGATCCAATATTTTGAAAAAATATCAGAAAGTATTAATGAAATAAAACTTCATGTATTTTTCATTTTTTTTAAATGCGTATATGTAATTTAATAGGCGTACAAGGAAGTCATGTGGTGTCCATATCAGATTTTTTAATATTAATCTATAATTACCTTTCTTTTTAATAATTGGAATTGTAGTTTTTAGAAGATCTTTTTGGAGGTATAGAGTTGTTACTGTTATATCAACAGAAAAATTTTATAATCTTTTCATTTACTATTTGTTGTTTTCATTTGTAGATTTATTTATTTACTATTTTTAAATCAAGGGAATGCCAATTATTGTATAAGTTAATGAGAAATTTCAATTTATAATTTCTGATGCAAGTATTTTATGCAATAGTAAGAATTTATTTTTTCATGTTTTATTATTTAGTTCCGGTTATGAAATTCAAACAATTGAAGATGAATTTCTCTACTATCATAAAAGAAATGTTGAAAATTGTTGAAGAAATAATCAAATAACATTTAAAAATTTGTTCTAGTAAGTACTATTACATAATTTAAAAAAATGATAATATTTACAAAAAAATTCCTTTTGTAAGTAAGCTTCAGTAAAGAAAGAACAGTGAACGTATAAATGTGCATCACAACATAGAGTAAACAACTATCAGCCTTCTTGTAGTGAGAAATCATAAATGCATTTATTAAAAAAAAAAACTACATAGAGCATTGAAGGATACAGACTACAATAGTCACCTATGTTAGCTTCATTGAGAGTGTGTGTGTGTGTGTGTGTGTGTGTGTGTGTGTGTGTGTGTGTGTGTGTGTGTGTGTGTGTGTGTGTGTGTGTGGGTGGGTGTGTGTGTGTGTGTGTGTGTACTAAACTGTCTTTTATAGAGTTTATATGTCTTTTTATTTGTTTTGAGTATAGACCTTCTAAAAGCTTTTTTGTTGCTTTCAGCCATTTAGTAACATTTAACATTAATTCTACATACATAGAGCAGCAGTTTCTTGGTACTTTTCACATGGCTTTTTTTAATTGTATGTTTTAAGTACTTAAGTATGAGGTGTGTTTTTTGAAACTTTGTATATTACTAAACTAATTATTATTATTTAGTGAATAATAATGTCATTTCAATGAACCAATTTTTTTTAAATTTTTAAAAAATATAATTTCTTTCATAATTTACCAAAATATTTAGTAAGACATAATTTACTTATGTTGTT